>NW_027467461.1:240000-247500 GCF_046742065.1 Oratosquilla oratoria | reverse complement strand
GGACATTCTCAAAGTACATACAGTCTCAGAAAATGAACAGCTTATATGATTCACCCTTGCTGTGTTCCTCTCCCTCCACACTCTCATCCGTTTTCAACCCTTCTCATGTGACTACGACTATGCCGCTTCTCCCTCCGTTCTCAATCGTCCTTTTTACCTCCTTGATAACTAGAGTGCCTACTGCTCCTGCTAATTCTATAAACCCTTCCCTATGGTTGATGCAGGAGTGGAAAGTAATGTAGGCTGCCTCCACAATATTTCTTTTATTTTTCTCTAGACCTTTGTGGGGTAGCTCTATGTTGTTCCAGACTGGAACAAGATAGAGGTACAAGATAGAAGGTCCTGTGCCTCTTTTTTTTTTTTTTTTTACTATTTAGTCTTTCCTTCCACTCCATACCTTGATTGGTGATAGATGAGTATAGATGTGTCGATGTTTTGGTGATTTTATTCGAATTCAGTTGGTGGCTTATTATGGTCAGTAGACTTTTTGGTGGCTAATTAGTCCCAACTCTGGACTTGCAGATGCGGCCACAAATGTTATAAGGGAAGTGTCCTTCTGCATTTTGTGGAGCATGACGCCGAAGACGTCGTTGTTCTCCAGTCTTGTTTAAATATATATATATATATACATATATATTTATATATATACATATATATACATATATGATATATATATATATATATACATATATATATATGCAGAAAAAAACACTGGGAAATAAGAAGCTTAGTCCTAATGTTTTTAACTATTTAAGACATTATCAAGTAATACACAGTTGTGTATTCCTTGATAATGTCTTAAATAGACGAAAACGTTCGGACTAAGCTTCTTATTTCCCAGTGGTTTTTTCTGCATATTATTTTGACGTGTGCCTTGTGAATTACTGCAATATATATATATATATATATATATATATATATATATATATATATACGTATATATATGTGTGTCTACATATATATGTATATATATATATATATATATATATATATATATATACTGTATATGTATATATATATACTACACACACACACACACACACAAGTTAGGGATGTGTGCGTTGGAGCCATAGAATGGGTCTCATATGAGATATTCTGGAAACCACTGCCTTAGTTGAATGTAATCAACTAGCGGCAGTTATAACAAACACACAAGTCGATTGAGGTACTCGGATGGATAGGGAGGATATTGAGCAATGACCAAGTCCTCAATGTCTGTTTCCTTCGCAAGATTCCAAAGCCCGACCTCGGGAGAGTGAAGAAGTTTACCCAGGTCACGAGCGGGCGAAGTACTTCGAAGGTCTTCAACTTTACGAAGACGAGGGATTCTTCATGGGCGAAGATTCCCCTTCTTCGACCCAGAAAGGTCCCGAAGACCCTAGGAAGCCCAGATCCGGCAAAGGCCCGGGACCGTGACCTTACTTTTGCAACGGAGAACCTGAGGTCACCGGACCTTCAAAATACGACTATTTAGGATGGTTATACAGGAAGAGTTAATTCTGTGTACCATTATCTAAGGCAGTGGTTCCCAAACTGATGGTAAATTACCCCCACTGGGGGGGGGGGGAGTTAGCAAATTTTGGGGGCAATGGAGGGGTGACAAAAACAAAACAAAACAATAAAAACATTGCGGTACCGGCATTAAGAATAATGTTAACTTTGTACGTATAGTTGTAAAGCTGGAAAAAAGTTTGGAAACCACTGATCTAAGGGAAGATTAAATAGTTTGAAAAAAAAAAAAAAAAAAAAGTCACAGGACCTTCGTGGTAGGATGTTTGGGGTCTCCATAGATCAATGCTACGCGAGTCCCTGGACAGGACAAAGAAAGGAACACCTTAATGACGAGTGTCTTACTAGACCCGTCTCCGTCGCCCTTCACACGGCGGACTCTTCGTAGACGCCGCCGCGCCTCGTCGGTAGTAGCGGATGCGTTCAGCGGCTGACAAACAATCGATAGCGGACGGTATCTGATCGGATTTGGGCGCCGTCGTCCTCTCGGGTCCTGATTGCCAAACCTCAGCCGATCGACGGGGGCGGCTAACCTCTCCTTAAGGGCCGAGAGGAAAGGGAACGAAGAAGAGGAAAGAGAAAAATATAAAAAGAGGAGGAGGAGGAAGGTCAACAAAAGAAAGAGAAATGAAGAAGGTCGCCGCATAAACAAGGCCCCCTGGCACACCTCGCACGAAGGGTTAGGTCACTGCTGTCATAGTATGACAGACTAAAGTCGCGGGCCTTTCCCCTAAGACGAAGGTTTCCTTAACTAGGGGACGCGCTGTCAGTCCTTAACTGACTAGAATTGCTTAGTATAAGAAAGAACAGAATGAAGTACACCTGTAAAAGTCTAGTAGAATTGTCTCGTGGAAAAACATGTGTATATATGTATATATACATAGAGAATAAAATAAAGTGTATTTACCAAAACATCTATCTACTTTTAGTCTGATAGATATGATAATTTGATAATAACCAGTATAACATATATAACGTGTGCCTAAGAATGAAGGCTAAAAATAAAAATCGCTTAAGTATTTTCCTAATACTCTGGCTAAACCCATTTATACCATTTTGATCATAAGAATTTTCTTTATCGATTTTTTTTTTTTTTTTTTTTTTTTGTCTGACGTTTATCCATTTTTCGCTAAGGATATGATCTCGTTTTGGTTCGACAACTATCATCTTTAGCAGTGAATATTTCCAACAAAATAGTCACCATTAACTTGATGTAATCAGTAGGGAACCATAAACCAACACCCAAAACCCTCTTGATATTGACTGCTAACCTCTGGTCATTAGCTTTAAACGACTATCCATCAGACCCTAACGGAGTACTATCAAGATCCGAGCGAGGCTAGCTTCAAGTTTGCACCTCCATACCTGCATGATAAACATTATCACTCATTCGAAAAGCATCGGGCTCGAAACGGCCACTACACTCTGCTGAATTATCAGGCAGGTAAGCTCCGCCCACTCCCATACTCATTCGATCTCTGTGATTGGTTGCCAGAGAAGGGAACTTGCACGTGATTGGTCGAATAGAGGAACATGGCATGTGTCTCGACCAATGAAGTGTTTATTTCCGGTACTGGCCAGTCTCGTGTATTGGGAAGGTGAGTGATTGGAAACGTGGGAGATTCCCATAATCCCTCAGCAATGAAAGCATCCTCTGTTTTTTTTTTCAGAACCAAGAAAGAATCTTCTGTTTGTTTTAGAACCACCCAAGTGTCTGAATTGCGATATTCGCCCATGAAATCAAAACCTCAGTAGTATCATATTAACCTGAGATAATGATATTAAGCCTTGGATGCAGCAGCCTTGATATTAATTGGATAGATAGACACACCTTGCACCATTTTGATTAAAGAATGCAAACATCATTGCGTCACATTTTTTATTAAATTTCTTTTTTGGTATGTTGTTGTATATAATGTCTATTTTCATGATTCTGTTTTTTATTATCATTTTCTATTTTATATGTATTATATACTATATATTTATCATATCATTACCATCTATATCTATATCACTTATCTTATTTTTTGTATTTTCTTATTTTCTAACATTTTATTTTCCCATATTCTGTATATTCAATAAACGATATATTCGTTATTTCGTTGTAATGTATATTTGCTTTATATATCTTATTTTTTTGCATTCTTATCTTTATTTTATCTTCTATATATCCTATATCCTATATGTTTATTATATTATTGTTATTTGTACTCATTTCATCTGTCTTATTTTTGTAGTTTATTGCATTATTTGAAATATATATATATATATGTATATTTATATGTATATATGTATATATATATATATATATATATATGTATATATGTATATATGTATATATGTATATATGCATATATATATAAATATATAGATATATATATATATATATATATGTATATATATATATATATATATTGGTTTGTATGTTTCAAGATTTTATCTTATAATTTAATCTATTTTGATTTTCTGTGTATATTTTTCATTTCCTGTTTTATATATTCTATATAAATGAAGAAGTATTGAGAGAAATGGAGACAGATAGGAAATTGATGACAACAATAAGGAAAAGACAGTTGCGATTCTTAGGACATATAATGAGGAGGGAAGGGTTGGAAGAGGTGGTGATGACGGGAATGGTGGAGGGAAGGAGAGCAAGAGGAAAGCAGAGGGAGAAGTATATGGACGGGCTGATGAGGGCGACGGGAAAACAACTCAAACCAGCACAGAATGATGTTACATGTAACTAGGGACCGTGAACGGTGGCGCTCCATGGTTGCCGAAGTCCAAGAGGATATGGCACGACGGTAAGGTAAGGTAATACTATATATTCATTATTTATTTATTACCTGTATTTGTTTTCCTTTATCTTTACTTTATATATCATATATTGAATATACTCTATATTTATCATTTCATTATCATTTGTATTTGTTTTATCTAATGTTTTGTATCTTATTTTAACATTTATCTTATTTCTATTTTTGTATATTTTTCTATTTTCATTTTCACCTCACTGAGGCGTAGTGTGTGTTTGTTGAGAAGTGTATAGATAACTGCCGGCTTGGTGGGCCTTTGGCAGTCCACCGCTGTCGTTAGCGTCACCCAGGGGGCACCGCGTGGAGGTGACTGTCGGAATTTGCTCCCCTTAGCTTTTTTTTTTTTTTTTTTTTATTATTAACTCACGTTTCATTTTTCATTACAACCGGTTAAATCACTCTGATTTGATCACTGTGTCTTAGGTGATTATAAATAAGGTTAAATTGCTTCCGGTAACTATTTTAGCTGATGGAGAGTTGAGTTTACTTGACATGGTCAATGTCTTTCCTGTGGTTGAGAATGAGATTAGATACTTTCCGTTTCGTTACAACCGGTTAAATCACTCTGATTTAATCACTATGTAAGACGACTCATGGTAAGGAGTCTCACCATCTGAGTGTCTTCACAGTCCATTTTAACTTTTCTTGGTTTCCAGTTTGTCTGAAGTGGTGATTTTAGGCTTTTTACTGAGATATTTCTCGGTAGCCAATTTTTACACTACAGAAACTTGAACTTAGAATTTGAATTCAACTGCAGTGGATCAATTCTATGTTCATTTTGTCTTTCAATTTGGCTATCATGTACCTCTAAATTAACCTGAGTTTCCTTTCTGTATTTATCTCTTACCGATTTGATGTTCTTTCTAATACTTTCGGTAAGAACTGAAACTCTTGTTTTGTTTACTGCAGGAAGTAAATCGGTTGGTACTGATTTTTCATTTGGTTCTACAGTCCAGTGAATACTTTCCATTACAGCCATTTTCCTCTTCATATTTTCTGTCCTCCATTTGTATTCTAGTATTCGATTGGTTCTAGACACTCCGTTTTAGAAGCTTCTTCCTTCCTGGTTGGTTGCCTCTTTTCTAAACAGCTTACTGTGCTTTCCGTAGATGATGGTAAATAAAACCAACTCTTTCTGTTAGAACCATCTTAAACTGTCGAAACTTCGCCCAACCAGCCTTCAGACTGAAATCTTTAAGAGTTCCGACAACTGGTACAGTGAGCTGCCATTGAAGCGCGTAGGCCTTTCAGGCGTTCCTTCTTCTCCTTCAGCTTCACTTGAACTTTCCTGAAGTTCTCCATCAGCTTGATCTCTCCCTTAATACGGCCCAAGAACATACGGTTCACGGAAGAACCTTGAAGGTCTGTTGACCTCAGGTTCTCCGTTGCGAGGGCGAGGTCAAGGTCCTGGGTCATCGCGGGGCGGTCTCGGGTCTTCCAGACCTTTCTGGGTCGAAGAAGGGGAACCTTCGCAACGTTGAAGACCTTCGAAATACTTCGCCCGCCCATGACTCCGCTAAACTTCCTTACCCTCCTAAATGCGAAGTGAAACGGACATTCAGGATTGGGTCTATGCTCAACATTCTCCCTGTCCGCCTGAGTACCTCGTTCGACTTGTGTTTTGATTGCATCTGTCGCCAAGTGACTCTATTCGTCAATTGCTGCGGTTCCCTAACTGTCTTATATGACGTTCCCTTTCTTCTTCCAGCAGACCTTCAAGCTTCCCCCAACATTTTTTGTACTCATATATGAAATTATATATTCTTTCTTTTGATATATTTTCTATTCATATCTCATTAGAAAACGGTCTAGGGTCACTCATAGAAATATACTCTACACGCATGCAACGTCATACACTAATTCTAGGAATGATTTCATTATTCTTGGTATTATTTCCTTTTTGAGCAGATAATTTCGCACCCCACTTGTATCCTCGTCACCCCTCCTTGGGTTCAAACAACGGATGAATTGGAGAGAAAACAATAAATTGATCTCGAAGAAGAAAATTGGCCAGAATATTAAGATACCCCGTCTGGGGTATTGGCTGCTTGTTATTGTGGCAAAGTAGCATGCAGTCGATACTTTAGGGTCTATATGGGGCGCCCCTACGGACCAGAGCCACACATCATTTTGTCTATGATAGAAGAAATTCTGTTCATAGAGAAATGATGACACTTTTATACTACGACTGTCCCTCCGTTATGCTGTCCCCCAACCCCTTGTTGCTGTCCTGTACCATTTCTCTGAGTATTCTCTTTCTGATTGGGGGAATTCCCTGTGGTGGGGGAAAAGAATACTGCCACCAAGTTTTCCCACTTGGATCGTAAGAGGCGAGAAGAAAGGGACGGGGAGAGGGACTAGGCATCCTTCTCCCTGTAGCCCCAAGGGGCAAATTCCTAAATCAAAAAGAAAAGGCATAAGGGGTGCTGGCGGGCCTCGGGCCAGCACCCTAAGGTTTGGGTCTTTTAATGTGCGTGGATGTGGTACAGATGAGAGTAAAAGGGAAGAGATAGGTAGTATGTTTGTGAGAAGAAAGTTGGATGTGTTGGCTTTGAGTGAAACTAAGTTGAAAGGGAAGGGTGAGTGTATGTTTGGGAGTGTAAGTGGGAGGTTATCAGGAGTGAAGAGAGGGTGAGGGAGGGAAGGGGTGGCTATTCTAGTAAGTGAGGAGATAGGTAAAGGGATAGTGGAGTGGAAGGAGGTTTTCTCAAGGATAATGTGGATGAAGGTGAAACTGGGAAAGGAGATGTGGGTCTTTGTAAGTACATATGGGCCGGGCAGTGAGAAGAGCATGGAAGAAAGGGAGGCCTTTTGGATAGATTTAAATGAGTGCATAGAGGGTTTAGGAAGAAATGTCAATGTAATAGTACTGGGAGACCTTAATGCTAGAGTGGGAAATGGTCCAATCGATGGAGTGGTTGGGAAGTGTGGAGTTCCAGGAAAGAATCGTAGTGGAGAGTTGATGGTGGAAATGTGTCTAGAAAGAGAGTTGATGATAGCAAATACAGTGTTTCGGAAGAAAGTCAAGCATAAGTACACATGGGAGAGGGTGGTGGAGGGAAGGGTGGTAGATAGAGCGTTAATGGATTATGTAGTGGTAAATAGGATTATGATAGGAAGAGTTAAGGATGTACATGTGCTAAGGGGAGAGGGTGGGGGAATATCAGATCATTTT
>NW_027467461.1:230000-235000 GCF_046742065.1 Oratosquilla oratoria | reverse complement strand
TCTTTTTCTTTTAGTTTTTCTCTTTTTCACTCCTTCTTCCTCCTCTTTTTATTTTTCTCTTTTCTCGTCTTTATTACTTTCCTCTCAGCTATTAAGGAGAGGCAATCACCCCCGTCAGTCAGCTTAAAAAGAGAAAAAGTAAAAAATCTTAATATTTTGGCCAATTTTCTTCTTCGAGATCCTTTTATTGTTTTCTCTCCTATTCATCCATTGTTTGACCCCAAGAAGGAGTGAGGTGGATACAAGTGGGGCGTGAAATTATTTGCTCAAAAAGGAAATAATAACACGAGTAATTAGATAATTCGAAGAACTAGTGTATGACGTTGCATGCGTGTAGACTATATTTCTATGAGTGACCCTAAACCGTTTTCTATTGAGATGTAAATAGAAATATATATAAAAAGAAAGAATATATAATTTCGTATATAAGTACAAAAATAATGACGAACAGAATTACCTGGCGACAGATGCAATCAACGCACAACTCGATTGAGGTACTCAGGCGGACAGGTTGAGCATAGACCCAATCCTGAATGTTGCGTTTCACTTCGCAAGATTCCTACCCCGACTTTAGGAGGGTAAGGAAGTTTAGCAGAGTCATGGGCGGGCGAAGTATTTCGAAGGTCTTCAACGTTGCGAAGACGGGGGGGGGGTGTCTTTATGGACAAAGGTTCCCCCTCTTCGACCCAGAAAGGTCTCGAAGACCCGAGACCGCCCCGCGATGACCCAGGACCTTGACCTCTCCTCCGCAACGGAGAAGCTGAGGTCAACAGACCTCCAAGGTTCTTTCGTGAACCGTATGTTCTTGGGCCGCATTAAGGGAGAGATCAAACAGATGAAGAAGAGAGTGAAGGAGAACTTCAGGAAAGTTCAAGTAAAGCTGAAGGAGAAGAAGAAAAGTCTGAAAGGCTTACGCGCTTCAATGGCAGCTCACTGTACCAGTTGTCGGAACGCTGAAGGATTTCAGTCTGAAGGCTCGTTGGGCCAAGTTTCGACAGTTTAGGATAGTTCTAACAGGAAGAGTTGGTTTTGTTTACCATCATCTACGGAAAGCACAGTAAGCTGTTTAGAAAAGAGGCAACCAACCAGGAAGGAAGAAGCTTCTAAAACGGAGTGTCTAGAACCAATCGAATACTAGAAGACAAATGAAGGACAGAAAGTATTGAAGAGGAAAATGGCTGTAATGGAAAGTAATCACTGGACTGTAAAATTAAATGAAAAATCAGTACCAACCGATTTACTTCCTGCAGTAAACAAAACAAGAGTTTCAGTTCTTACCGAAAGTATTAGAAAGAACAAGATGTGAACAGTGCTCGACATTAGTTCTGCGCCGTCACAAGCCCTCAACGCCAATCACTACCACCAGCGCGCCATAGAACCAGAAAGGAAAATAAAACCTAAACATAAGGAGACGTTCTTAAAAAGGCAGAAAGATACAGATGGAATCGTAAAGAATTTTGATATCTTTCACGTACATCAATTCCCACCCACAGATAGAGCTGTTAAGAAAATAGCAATGACCATTTAGAAAACCAGCAAGATATATATTCCAAAAGGCTACGGTAAAAAACACAACCCTAACTGAAGGGTTTGAATAATACTTTGGAGCATTCAAACCCGAATACGTACATACACGTACATTGTATACTTAATTACATATGTACACACGTGGGCGTATACACACACATGCATGGATACATATATACACGAAATAGAATCACTATTTCTTCTATAGATCACCACCACAATTCCTACGGTAACTGTTAATGTATGCAAATGTTCATGGCCTCACCTGTCGAAAACTGACCCTGTCAGTTTGTCAGTCTGAAGAGGAAGCGCCATTTTCGCGAAACAAAAGAAGTGTCCAGAGGATTTTAAGGTACAGCAATGATCAACTACTTGAACTGTGTCGTCGAGGGCCTCGGCAAAGCTCTTCGGGCCGTTTCGAAAACGTGCCGCGAAGCTTTGCGAGCTTTGTCCTGCTGCGAAAGAGGGACCAGCGAAGACCAGAAGCCATCGGTCGACTTCAAAGACCCTCTTCCCATCGACGACAACAAACGACAGGAGCCCAAGGACGACTGCAAAGAACTCCAAGAACCCAAACAAGGGCAGAACCTTCTGGGTGAAGCGGAGATTCTTCACGAAAGTGAAAACATTATGGGCACACACGAAGACTCGTCCGAAGAAACCTCTTTCTCAAGGGCACAGGCATTGGACCTGGAGGCCACTCAAGAACCTCCTGTTCGTGACAAAGCGACCCTTCAGGAATCTGCAGTTCCCGATGCCGTGATAAGCGAGATCGGCGAACTAAAAGAACCCGACATCGTCGCTTGTGAGATCGATGTTTCTTCTCCTTTGGCTCTTTCCTTACAGAGCGAACAAAAGCACCAAACTTTGCGTCCAGAGGAAGAGGAGACGAAAAAGCTCAGCCACAAGGAGCGTCGATCTCGAAGATACAAAATGGCTTTGGCTGAAGTAACGAAAGAGTTCGAGGGGGTGCCGGTGACCAATTCTTTCCTCCAAAGACAGGCGAAGAACAAAATGGCAGAATCCTGTCAAAGAAAGCCCCACAGGAAGGCAAATCAACGAGGATAGCCAATCCAGAAGCCTGATCTTACAAGAAACAACCGGACCACTCGTAATAGCCAAAACAATTACCAAACAATGCAATACCAACCACTTTACCAAGGTAATACTCATCGACAATACCAAGACAACTGTTGCAATGGTACTCACCCTAACTACCATACCAGACGAGGCCAGGTGTCAATGAACACCAGACTAACGGTACACATGAACACCAGACTAACGGTACACAATGTGGCAGCAAAACCGACAAACAAAAGACAAACAAACGCCTATTACTACAGTTACCCTAGTTACTATGCCCAAGGTATGCAGGAACACTACCAGAGTAACCATTGCTATTGGTGTCAAGATGGAAACCGATGCTTTCCAAATCACAATTCAAGGAATTACCCTCAAAATACCTACATCTCATGTCTGTACGCTCCAAGACAGAAAAATCACAAATTCTTCAGTCAGAACATGAATTACTATCATTACCAATTGTACCATCAGTAAAACAGATGAAAATAACATTAAATAAAGTGAAAGAATAAATCATAAACATAAATGCAACATAGAAGTAATAAGAATAAAGATATAGAGATAAAATGATAAAAATACTTCAACAAAATAAAAATCATAGAAAGATAAACGACAAAGAAAAATAAAAAACAAATATTGAAGAAAAATAGTTACATAATACATCAAAATGTTAAAGATTTTTTTTTAAACTAAAACTAAAGACATAATAAAAATACAAATCGGATAAAAAAAAATCCCCTCAGCTGAATAAAATACCCGTGACCCATGTAGGGAACTGGCCAGTAAACAACACAGATGCTTAAATATACTACAACATACCTCACATTTCCTTTGGTGTTATCATGATGGCTATTATTATCTATTACCTTATTACACGCTATTATGACACCTGAGCCTCATTCCAAGTTACCTATGGTTATCCTGATCATGACTGAATTACATGTATCAATATGATCATCATTTATCATATTGAACCCTTATTATTGTCATCATTAACAATTTTTCAAGCTTAATCTGTCACATTCTCAAAATCATTCTGGACAGCACCATGCAAGTCTTACTTTTGACTTATGAATCATAGTTTCCAATACATTTTTCTGGATTGAAATGCTGGCTACTGCTAGGGCCTTTGAAAGCCGGGGACCAGCCTGTACTTTCTTCCAGGACCCAAGAGCTAAGAAGGGCACCACAGAAGCCATACATCTATTGCCCCTCTAGACCACACTTTCTACAACCCCCAAGCCAACATACACTTTCATTTACATACAGAAACATCTCTATACTTATTACACCACAATTACTTCTTTTAATTATTGTTGTAGGCCTACTGTAGTTATATAGACTAGACATTATACCCTCAATTTTGAGAAAAAACTTGGCCTGGCTCACAGTCTTTTAAGACTTCTTGTACTGCCTTGCAAGAAGCCCTTGGTATAATTAGGGAGATAGTGACAGAATATGCTGTCAGTCTGTCATTTTCTCGTTCTTAGCATCACTCAGGAGCACCACTCAGAAGTAAAATAGCAATGGGTTTCCCATCAACCTGATTTTGAATCTCATCATGAGCTTTTCTCCCTCTTCTTTGGTAGGAGATGGAATGAGGAGCTGCTGTAAGACTTTAAAAAGGGATTCATAGTAAGGTTTTTATATTGTCAAAGTTTGCTTTCCTGAAGTCTGGTACTTGAACGTTATTCGTACTTTTTAGTTTTTCCCAAATAACATTAAATCTTATTTCTTGATGATCGCTAGGGCCTAGACTATCTCCCACTATTACGCTGCTAATTTGGTGCTCATTATTAGTTAGAATTAAGTCCAGGGTATTTTGTCCCCTCGTGGGATCGGTAAACACTTGTTTTAGGAAATTATCCTGCACCACATCCAGGAATGTCTTCGCTTCATGATCTCCTATTAAAGTTTCCCAGTCAATGTTTCTATAATTAAAATCTCCCATGATGACAACGTTTTTGTACTGGGACGCTCTGTGAATTTCATGAATCAGGGGATCAGTCTGCTCAGTGCTGAGGTTAGGTCTATACAAGACGCCAATAATAACTTTCTTATTCTTGCCTATAATCTCTACCCAAATAGATTCCGTACAGTCCTCTTCCTTAATCGAATTGTTGACTATACATTTTAATGCATTTTTAACGAAAAGTGCTACACCTCCCCCACTCCTGCCAACCCTATCCTTGTGAAAAAACCTGACCTCAGTGACGATTACTGCTCACATGTATGCACACATACATATATGCAGACATACATCCATACATACAGGTGTACATACAGACATACATATATGCATACATACATGCATACTGTATATACATATATACATATATGAATACATACGTGGAAGCATACTTATATGCATGCCCATAGACATACATAAC
>NW_027467461.1:217500-227500 GCF_046742065.1 Oratosquilla oratoria | reverse complement strand
AAGTAATAAACAAATAAATTGATAAATAGGCAAATAAATAAATAAGTTAAAAAATAATGAATAAAGTGATAGATAAATGGTTGAATAAATAAATGAATTAATAGATGAGCAAAATATAGGACAGAATAAAACAGAATAGACCCAGCCCTGGATTCTTTTGAGATCAGAAATTTATTCAGGTCAAACTGGAGCTTCCATCTCACATGATATCTGGCATTATCAGCGGACGCGATCAGCGGCTGGCAAACGATCGATAGCGGACGGTATCTGATCGGATTTGGGCGCCGTCGTCCTCTCGGGTCCTGATTGCCAAACCTTCAGCTGACCGACGGGGGCGACTGCAGCTTCTGAAAGGCGATGGCTGGAAGGCAATGAAGGATGGGAAGAGAAAAATCATAGGAGGAGGAGGAGGAGGAGGAGGGGGAGGAAGAGAAGGGGGGAAAGGAGGATGAGGGGCAGGAGGAGGAGGGGGAACAGGAGCAGGAAGAGGAAGAGGTGGAGGAATAAGAGGAGAAGGAGGAAATGGAGGATGAACAGGAAGAGGAGGAGGAGGAACAGGAGTAGGAAGAGGAAGAGGAGGAGGAGGAAGAGGACAAGGAGGAAAAGGAGGAGGAGAAAGAGGAAGAGAAGGGGGAAAAGGAGGAGGAGGAGGAGGAGGAACAGGAGCAGGAAGAGGAAGAGGAGGAGGAGGAGGAAGAGGAGAAAGAGGAAAAAGAGGAGGAGGAGAGGGAGTAGGAAGAGGAAGAGGAGGAGGCAGAGGAGAAGGAGGAAAAGGAGAATGAGGAACAGGAGGAGCAGGAATAGGAAGAGGAGGAAAAGTAGTGGATAAGGAAAAGAAAAGAAGGAATGAAAGAAGAAGAAGGGGAAGAAAGAAAGGAAGAGGAGTAGAAGGAGGAGGATTTGATAAAGGTAGGGATGAAGGGGGAAGGAGAAGGTAAAGAGGTAGATGGTCGTAGCGCAAGAGATGATTATGAAAATTAGGTTAAGAAGGAGGAGGAGGAAGAGTAGAAGGAGGAGAAGGAGGAAGAGGATAAGGATGAGGATGAGTAACAGTGGAGATGGTTTCTTTGTATAAGTGTTATGTGTACACATACGCACACGCGCACACACACACACACACACACACACACACACACACACACACACACACACACACACACACACACACACACACACACACACACATATATATATATATATATACACACACATTCTCTCTCTCTCTCTCTCTCTCTCTCTCTCTCTCTCTCTCTCTCTCTCTCTCTCTCTCTCTCTCTCTTTCTTTCTCTTTCTATTTCTCTCTTTTGCTCTCTCTTTCTCTCTCTCTATCTACTATCTCTCTCTCTCTCTCTCTCTCTCTCTCTCTCTCTCTCTCTCGCTCTCTCTGTACCACACACACACACGCGCGCGCGCGCGATCACGGCTGCTATAGTATACCACTAAAGTCATAAAGACCAATTAAAAGGTGCACACTCATTTATCCTTGCCTTTTAGCTGAATTTTATGGCTACCGTCGTATATCTGAGCTGCCACGGAGCAATTTTATTATGTTGAAGTACTTCGTTGGCAATAACTAGCGCTTCTGTCCACGTGGTCAAGTATTGCACCGAAAAGATGGAGTTAGAGAAGAGATAAAGGAGGAATTGATGGAGGGTTGCAGAAGAGAAGTAGAGTAGAAGGTACACACACACACACACACACACACACACACACACACACACACACACACACACACACACACACACACACACACACACACACACACACACACACACACACACACACACACACACACAGAGTGGTTAGAGTTCCCGGCCACCACTACGGCGGTCCGGGTTCGAATCCCGCCTAGGGCTGAAATAATTTCAGTATCGATGCGCTTTGATTCGTTACTCCAACTCCAGCGAGCGGGGAGTTGGGTGTGTGTGTGCGTGTAAGGTCAGAGGATTACCCATAGATCGGTCATATATGACCTCTGAGCTCTCTTTCAGGAGGGAAATATTTGTCAATCACGAATCTAACACGTGATCCAAGACCATGGTGAATCGCATACACACACACACACACACACACACACTTACACACACGCACACACACGCACACACACACACACACACACACACACACACACACACACACACACACACACACACACACACACACACACACACACACACACACACACACACACACACACACACACACACACACACACACACACACACATACACACACACACACATATCTATGCCTGCATAGAAAAACCAAACCAACTTGAATTCGAGCTTTCCAGTGTAGGTAATCCAACTGGAATTCCTCTGCCACGTAATGGTTAAAGCAAGTACGTTTGCACAGAACTGGAGTGGGTTATAAATTTACCCAATTATCTCCTTACCCACGGACTTCCAGCCCAGTCTCACTCGTCTTCACCCCACGGAGCAATCTGTCCTTAGTACAATCTTGACATAAATCTAAATTGCTGGATGGTTGAGCTCATATATACAATCGTTCCACCATCATAAAGAATAAAAATGCCACACAAAAATTAGATTTGTCAAAGGCAAAAAGGGAAGATAGTGTTTTCACTTGTTAAAACACTACAAGAATAGCTACAAGTAGATGTTAACTTGGTTTAAAATTTTACGTTTTGGATAATGCCAGATGATATATATATATATATATATATATATATGTATATATATATATATATGTATGTATATATATATATATATATATATATGTATGTATGTATGTATATATATATATATATATATATATGTATGTATGTATGTATATATATATATATATATATATATATACATATATAATACATATACACAGGTGTGTGCACACCTATTTATATATATAAAGTATTATGGATATCATTAATAGTATTTGCCGGCGTATAAGACGCGCTTTATCATATCTAAATTCATTAAAAAAAAAACTGCCCTGCGTCTAATACAGTCATATTACGGATGAAAGCTCAAGAGTTCTGAGCTAGGAAGCCGGACGAGTACACTGGGCAAATTCGCTAGGCACAGAATTTGATGCTTATAAGAAAATATCGAGAACAAGCCAAATGTTTACAGTAAGTTGTGTTAGTAATAATGAAATATCGAAAACAAGCCAAGTTATCACAAGTCTGTTATCAGAAACTTACGAAAAATTTGTTTGCGATTCGTCGACAGTTATTGTGGAAGTTCAAATCATCCCAAATCCTTCCCAGGCATACATACCCCACACCTGATATAAGTTTTACATCATTTAACGACTATGTTACCTTTAAGAAATATTTGGTCATTATCTAGATTAAAAGAAAATAATGCTCCTAGAAATTTCAAAGGAATGTTAAATTTTCATCTACCTGTTAGCCATTTGTAATGAGTACTCAATCAATCAATCAATTAATCAATCAAATCAGCCATCCTGAGTCCACTGCTGAACAAAGGCCTCCTTCATAGTATTCCATGATTCACACGATCGCGCCATCCTCTGCCACGTCACTCCTGCAAACTTTTCGATCTCGTCTCTCCACCTTCAGCCTGGTCTCCCTCTTTTTGTAGATAACAAAACCATAGAGCCATCACAGAATCACTGCTCTGATGGCCTGTCGTGTTAATCTGTCACAACATTGAATTTCATGCACAGAATCGTACATTTTCTCTACAAAACTACTTTAAAATATATTTCAATAAGCACATTATGAAACTTGCTATTTTTTCTCACAAAATGTCCTAGGAAAATAGGTAGTGTGGCCTATATGAGGTTGCGTCTTAAACGCCGGTAAATAGGTATACATATATATTCTCTGACTATAGGCTCACCAGAATACCTCCCCACGGTATTTTGAACAAATTCTTTCAGTTAAACCGAATAAAGAGATTCTGAGGTGGACAGAATAAAATATGTGAAGAAGTCCATCTCGTCGAAAAGGTTCATTATCACATACTGAACACTATTTTTCATATATCATCACCTATCCTCCCCAAGTAGAGGAATCTGTAGCGCCATCTTGCTCTAACGCTGCATCAGCCAAGCCGACACTGAATTATTATTCAACAGAAATTTTCATCTTTATCCTTTTTGCTTTCAATCAGGAAGTTTTTGAACACTAACGTAACATGAGTAGAGAATAATATTGTACATAATCTTTCAAATCGTCGTTTATTATTATCTTTTATATCTCTATACATACATGGTGTTCTTAGGTATGTTAATAAGAGATATTCCATCTATCATTTGTGTTATATGATTTAGCGTATTTATGTATAGGAAGATGAAGATGGTACACACCCAGAGGTGCAAGACGGTGAGGTGGCAGATGATATACATTAGATGGATATTATCACCTACATACCAGATTTATCAAAAGCTCTTCAAAACACATCAACCCGAGCTCCATTCCGAGATTTCCTCTCCGTCTCTTCTGCCCGCACCTCAATCACTGTTGTATCGTCATATAATGACACAGAGTTGCCAGCTGATTATCACAGGACGTATAAGTCTGGCAATACTTATGAAAACAATTGTCCGTTCTTGAGGAAGAGATAAAGTGATTTATTAAGGTGACTTTTGGAAGTTGTCCGTAGTGTGAGAGATACGCGTAGGGCTCAGGGGGACATTACCGAACTTTAATCTTGTAGGATAAAGGATCAGTTGGACCTCAACCTGATAACTGTTATCTTCCAAGGCTCTTGTGTCCATTTGGGCTCTTGGTGAGATAACGATGTAACTCGTAACAATCGATATGTTTTCTCGAAACCCACTTTCTAGGAAAGTGATATTTTCCGCGTCCGAAACGTTCGTGTAAATCAAACGTTCTTCAATGACTCGTACACTCTCGTCCATGGATACTTTGTATTTTCTTGTGAATTTATGAACAAGAGTCTTAAAAAAAAAAAAAAAAAAAGGGCACTCCCGATGGAACCCTGCTGTAGATGTACTGTGCTTTACTACACTGCTCCTGAACCCAGGCGGTGGGCGGGAGCCAGGGATGACCCTTCATCCACGAGGAGCTAAGATGAGAGAGTGCATAGTTTTGGGTGGCTACCTCCCTTATTAGGGGGAAAAATCCTTGATAGATAGATAGACAGACAGACAGATAGATAGGTATATATATATATATATATATATATATATATATATGTGTGTGTGTGTGTGTGTGTGTGTGTGTGTGTGTGTGTGTGTGTGTGTGTGTGTGTGTGTGTATAGATAGATAGATAGATAGATTCATACCACATCGAATTGATCTGAAATTTAAGCACTGTAATAGTTAAGTGGGGAGTGTGTGTGATTGTGTGTGTGTGTGTGTGTGTGTGTGTGTGTGTGTGTGTGTGTGTGTGTGTGTGTCGGGGTAATTATACCTCGTGTATTCGAATACTCCCCAAATCCGAACACGTTATGGCCTAATTGGTTCGGATATGGTAGTGATTACCGTAGTTTTCTTTTATCAGGCATCAAAATTAGTCTAAAGATGAACGAAAACAAGAGGCGGATCGAATCCCGCAAAAAAGTCAACGCGTAGCATCAGTAAGTGTATACAATCTTAAATCCCGTAGCCTTAACAATGGATATCACGCTTAGCCACCCCGCAGAGCGGATAATAGCTGAAACGTTAAAGGAATACATGTTTGTTTATTATGTTCATATGTGGAGAGGCTTTCGTGTAGGTTGGGAGGATCGTTGCGGGTAAAGATTCCCTTACCGGACTGATATATCTTCGCGCTTTTGATGAAATATGATTTCTTCGCGCTTTTGATGAAATATGATCTCTTCGCGCTTTTGATGAAATATGATCTCTTAGCGCTTTTGATGAAATACGATCTCTTCACGCTTTTGATGAAATATGATCCCCTCGCGCTTTTGATGAAATATGATCTCTTCGCGCTTTTGATGAAATATGATCTCTTCGCGCTGATGATGAAATATGATCTCTTCGCGCTTTTGATGATTTATGATCTCTTTGCGCTTTTGATGAAATATGATCTCTTCGCGCTTTTGATGAAATATGATCTCTTCGCGCTTTTGATGAAATATGATCTCTTCACGCTTTTGATGAAATATTATCTCTTCGCGCTGATGATGAAATATGATCTCTTCGCGCTGATGATGAAATATGATTTCTTCGCGCTATTGATGAAATATGATCTCTTCGCGCTTTTGATGAAATATGATCTCTTCGTGCTTTTGATTAAAATATTATCTCTTCGCGCTTTTGATAAAAATGATCTCTTCGCGCTTATGATGAAATATGATCTCTTCGCGCTTTTGATGAAATATGATCTCTTCGCGCTTTTGATGAAATATGATCTCTTCGCACTTTTGATGAAATATCTCTTCGCGCTTTTGATGAAATATGATCTCTTCGCACTTTTGATGAAATATGATTTCTTTGCGCTGTTGATGAAATGTGATCTCTTCGCGCTTATGATGAAATATGATCTCTTCGCGCTTATGATGAAATAAGAAATATTCGCGCTTATGATGAAATAAGAACTCTTCGCGCTTTTGATGAAATATGATAACCTCTTAACCCGGAACTGGTTTCATAAGAACATAAGAAATAAAGGAGACTGCAAAAGACCATAAGGCCTACACTAGGCAGCTCCGTATCCATCACCACCTGTCATCCCCATCCATAAAGTTGTCTAATCGTTTTTTAAAACAACTGATCGTTTCAGCGCTTACTACATGGTTACTAAGTTTATTCCATTCATCGACCACCCTATTAGTAAACCAATTCTTGCCTATTTCCTTCTTAAATCTAAATTTGTCCAGTTTGTACCCATTACTGCGAGTCCTGCCCTGTTGTTTTATTATGATGACCTTGTTTGCATCACCCTTGTTATAGCCTTTGATCCACTTGAACACTTCTATTAGATCACCCCGCACTCTGCGTCTTTCCAGAGAGTGTAAGTTTAGGTGCCTAAGCCTCTCTTCGTAAGGCAAATTTCCGAGTCCTTGTATCATTTTGGTCATTTTTCTCTGTACTGATTCTAGTGAATTTACGTCCATTCTGTAGGACGGAGACCAAAACTGTACCGCGTAGTCAAGGATGGGTCTAACTATCGCTAGATAGAGTTTAATAATTACCTCTGCACTTCTATTCGTTACCGTCCTAGCAATGAAGCCTAATGCCCTGTTAGCTTTATTTCTGGCGCTAATACACTGCTTCCTGGTTTTGAGGTCCGGACTCACCAGGACTCCCAAGTCCCTCTCGCACTCAGATTTTTCTAAAAACGTGTTATCTAAGTTGTATCTATTTTCGGGGTTGTGTAGCCCTACGTTTAACACGCTACACTTAGAGATATTGAAGTTCATTTGCCATTTCACCGACCATGTTAACAGCTTATTAAGGTCATCCTGCAGAATCTGGGCGTCTTCTCCTGACCTAATTAGGCGTCCTATTTTAGTGTCATCCGCAAACTTACTAACATCACTATTTAACCCATCGTCTAAGTCGTTTATATACATAATGAACAACAAGGGACCCAAAACTGAGCCCTGGGGGACCCCGCTTGTAACATTGCCCCACCTAGATTTTATTCCATTTATGGTGACCCGTTGCTTTCTGTTACTAATCCAAGCTCTAATCCATTCTAACACTTTTCCTCCTATGCCATGGGCTTTGATTTTATTTAGTAGTCTCTGGTGTGGCACTTTGTCGAACGCTTTGCTAAAGTCAAGGTAAATAACATCGTAATTTTCATTGTTGTCTGACGCCTTATATACCTTAGTGTAAAAGGATAGAAGATTAGTCACGCATGACTTACCCATGGAGAAACCATGCTGTGAAACACGAATTAAATTATGCCCTTCAATGTGTTCTCTGAGTCTATTTACTATTATTGATTCAAGCATTTTTCCTATAACCGATGTCAAACTGATTGGCCTGTAGTTGCATATAGACGATCTATCCTTCTTAAAAACAGGAACAACGTTTGCCTGCCTCCAAGCAGTTGGAACAGAACCAGTGTCTACCGATTTATTGAATATTTCAGTTAACTGGTCGCAGATTTCAAATTTACACTCTTTAAGCATTCTTGGAAAAATTTCGTCCGGACCCGGAGATTTTGTAGCTTTAAGTCTGTCAATCTGCTTGACTACTTCCTCTTTACTAATGCTGATATTAGTTAGACTACTTTCTTCATCCCCTCTGAAAATCGGATCGCAGTCAGGTACTTTATCTAACCTCTCATCAGTAAACACCGATAGAAAATAATTGTTAAACTCCTCACTCATTTTTTCTTCCGATTCAATCATGACATTTTCATCGTTTTTAATTGGTCCTATTCTTTCTTTATTTTTTGTTCTATAGAGGTGAAAGAAACCCTTTGGGTTGGATTTTGCTTGACTGGCAACCTTGATTTCATAATTACGTTTCGCTGAACGTGTATTCCTTTTAACCAGCTTTGCCATTTCGTTATATCTTGATCTAAGGTGTGATTCCCCGTTTTTTATTTTTACGTAAAGTCCTCTTTTCATTCCGATCTCATGTTTCAATCTGTCCGTCATCCATTTGGGAGTATTACTATTTTTCCGTATTGACTTTAGGGGGATAAATGTATTTTGTGCATTAATAATTAGATCAGTTAGATTGTTATACATGTCATTTAAATTACTGACCTGACTGCTGGGCCCTCGCCCCCAATTGACCTGACCTGAGGTATGCGTATTACCCTCTTTGACCCAGACCTGACCTAAGGTATGCTTCTCACCGTCCATGACCCACACCTGATTAGCCCCGCAACGAGAATCAAGAATGTCTGAAACGTCCGCCTGGCTTTTCGTATTCAATTTCAAATAGGTTTTTATATTGTCAAAGTTTGCTTTCCTGAAGTCTGGTACTTGAACGTTATTCGTACTTTTTATTTTTTCCCAAATAACATTAAATCTTATTTCTTGATGATCGCTAAAGCCTAGACTATCTCCCACTATTACGCTGCTAACTTGGTGCTCATCATTTGTTAGAATTAAGTCCAGGGTATTTTGTCCCCTCGTAGGATCGGTAATTATTTGTTTTAGGAAATTATCCTGCACCACATCTAGGAATTTCTTCGCTTCATGATCTCCTATTAAA
This sequence comes from Oratosquilla oratoria, assembly GCF_046742065.1. NCBI lineage: Eukaryota > Metazoa > Arthropoda > Malacostraca > Stomatopoda > Squillidae > Oratosquilla > Oratosquilla oratoria. Next base: position 218,418 of record NW_027467461.1, on the reverse strand, counting down.
GTTTCCCAGTCAATGTTTCTATAGTTAAAATCTCCCATGATTACAACGTTTTTGTACTGGGACGCTCTGTGAATTTCATGAATCAGGGAATCAGTCTGCTCAATGCTGAGGTTAGGAGGTCTATACAAGACGCCAATAATAGCTTTCTTATTCTTGCCTATAATCTCTACCCAAATAGATTCCGTACAGTCCTCTTCCTTAATCGAATTGTTGATAATACAGTTTAATGTATTTTTAACGAAAAGTGCTACACCTCCCCCATTCCTGCCGACCCTATCCTTATGAAAAAACTTATATCCTTCTATTTCGATTTCCGGAAGGAAATGTTTATCAGCCATGTTGATCCAGGATTCAGTAATAGCTATAATATCGAAATTTTCTACGCTTGCTTTACCTCGCAGCAAATCAATTTTGTAAATTATGCTCCTGCTATTTGTATAGTAAACTTTAAGTTTATCTTCCCTCCACCTGTTTTGGTGATTTTTTACACAGTCCTCTAAGTTGTTTCTATTGCCTAAACTATATTCCGATACTTCCCCCCCTACTCCCACATAATCTACCCGAAAAAACCCTGTAGGATGCCTACTTCTCGCTCAATGGATTCAGCAAGGAGCCGAAATCCTCTGGGAGACAAGTGCACTCCGTCCCTTGTGTATAGGTGATTCTTACCATAAAAGTGGTCCCAGTTGTCGACAAATGCCCATCCATTGGCCTTACAATGTTTTGCCAGCCTGCAATTCATTGCAATAGCCCTGGAATGCCACATGCCTCCAACTCTACGCCTCGGAAGGATTCCACATACTACAGGAACACCTCCCCTATTCCTGATCTTGTCTAGCGCATCCCGGTACCGCGCAAATAATTCCTCACTCCCTAACTTACCTATATCATTTCCTCCGGCACTTAAGCAAACTACTG
>NW_027467461.1:205000-212500 GCF_046742065.1 Oratosquilla oratoria | reverse complement strand
AGGTATGTTGTAGTATATTTAAGCATCTGTGTTGTTTATTGGCCAGTTCCGTACATGGGTCACGGGTATTTTATTCAGCTGAGGGGATTTTTTTTCATCTGATTTTTATTTTTATTATGTCTTTAGTTTTAGTTTTAAAAAAATTTCTTTAACATTTTTATGTATTATGTAACTATTTTTCTTCAATATTTGTTTTTTATTTTTCTTTGTCGTTTATCTTTCTATGATTTTTATTTTGTTGAAGTATTTTTATCATTTTATCTCTATATCTTTATTCTTATTACTTCTATATTGCATTTATGTTTATGATTTATTCATTCACTTTATTTTTTGTTATTTTCATCTGTTTTACTGATGGTACAATTGGTAATGATAGTAATTCATGTTCTGACTGAAGAATTTGTGATTTTTCTGTCTTGGAGCGTACAGACATGAGATGTAGGTATTTTGAGGGTAATTCCTTGAATTGTGATTTGGAAAGCATCGGTTTCCATCTTGACACCAATAGCAATGGTTACTCTGGTAGTGTTCCTGCATACCTTGGGCATAGTAACTAGGGTAACTGTAGTAATAGGCGTTTGTTTGTCTTTTGTTTGTCGGTTTTGCTGCCACATTGTGTACCGTTAGTCTGGTGTTCATGTGTACCGTTAGTCTGGTGTTCATTGACACCTGGCCTCGTCTGGTATGGTAGTTAGGGTGAGTACCATTGCAACAGTTGTCTTGGTATTGTCGATGAGTATTGCCTTGGTAAAGTGGTTGGTATTGCATTGTTTGGTAATTGTTTTGGCTATTACGAGTGGTCCGGTTGTTTCTTGTAAGATCAGGCTTCTGGATTGGCTGTCCTCGTTGATTTGCCTTCCTGTGGGGCTTTCTTTGACAGGATTCTGCCATTTTGTTCTTCGCCTGTCTTTGGAGGAAAGAATTGGTCACCGGCACCCCCTCGAACTCTTTCGTTACTTCAGCCAAAGCCATTTTGTATCTTCGAGATCGACGCTCCTTGTGGCTGAGCTTTTTCGTCTCATCTTCCTCTGGACGCAAAGTTTGGTGCTTTTGTTCGCTCTGTAAGGAAAGAGCCAAAGGAGAAGAAACATCGATCTCACAAGCGACGATGTCGGGTTCTTTTAGTTCGCCGATCTCGCTTATCACGGCATCGGGAACTGCAGATTCCTGAAGGGTCGCTTTGTCACGAACAGGAGGTTCTTGAGTGGCCTCCAGGTCCAATGCCTGTGCCCTTGAGAAAGAAGTTTCTTCGGACGAGTCTTCGTGTGTGCCCATAATGTTTTCACTTTTTTGAAGAATCTCCGCTTCACCCAGAAGGTTCTGCCCTTGTTTGGGTTCTTGGAGTTCTTTGCAGTCGTCCTTGGGCTCCTGTTGTTTGTTGTCGTCGATGGGAAGAGGGTCTTCGAAGTCGACCGATGGCTTCTGGTCTTCGCTGGTCCCTCTTCCGCAGCAGGACAAAGCTCGCAAAGCTTCGCGGCACGTTTTGGAAACCGCCCGAAGAGCTTTGCCGAGGCCCTCGACGACACAGTTCAAGTAGTTGATCATTGCTGTACCTTAAAATCCTCTGGACACTTCTTTTGTTTCGCGAAAATGGCGCTTCCTCTTCAGACTGACAAACTGACAGGGTCAGTTTTCGACAGGTGAGGCCATGAACATTTGCATACATTAACAGTTACCGTAGGAATTGTGGTGGTGATCTATAGAAGAAATAGTGATTCTATTTCGTGTATATATGTATCCATGCATGTGTGTGTATACGCCCACGTGTGTACATATGTAATTAAGTATACAATGTACGTGTATGTACGTATTCGGGTTTGAATGCTCCAAAGTATTATTCAAACCCTTCAGTTAGGGTTGTGTTTTTTACCGTAGCCTTTTGGAATATATATCTTGCTGGTTTTCTAAATGGTCATTGCTATTTTCTTAACAGCTCTATCTGTGGGTGGGAATTGATGTACGTGAAAGATATCAAAATTCTTTACGATTCCATCTGTATCTTTTTGCCTTTTTAAGAACGTTTCCTTATGTTTAGGTTTTATTTTCCTTTCTGGTTCTATGGCGCGCTGGTGGTAGTGATTAGCGTTGAGGGCTTGTGACGGCGCAGAACTAATGTCGAGCCCTGTTCACATCTTGAAAGCTATAGTAAAATGACAATAATAATGTCGACGATAATGATAATATTAATGGTGAAAATACTAACGCTGATAATAATGATATATTAATCTGTCTATATAGCAAAGGCAGTGTTCACTACGTGGTTACTAAGTCTATTCCATTCCTTGACCACTCTATTAGAATACCAGCTATGAGAAGTGGGGTTGGAAAGTGAGCTGGCAGGTGAAAGAATATTGGAGTGGTTTGCGTACACGGAAATGATTAAGAAAAACTAGCAAATAGAGTGAAAAGGGAATGTCTGTTGAGCAGGGAGGGAAGTAGGTAAGAGATAGGTGTGAGTAATATGTAATAAAAGTAAACAGAGTAAAAAACATAAACGGTTTAAATGTTATTACCCACAGACAGTAACGACACAAAATAGGCCTGGCCACATGTTCCAACTGCTCCAGATGCAACCGCCACACAGAACACTTCATACTACTATCCTATGCTCCACAAAATCCCCAGACGACACGATGTTTCTCCTCTTAATGACTTATACTCCCGACCTAGAGGTCGTGGTTCTTCTACAAGAGAGATCAGGGCAACAGACTGATTGATACTCCAACACTGAAAGTGACCCTCAGTCATCATCCATAACTCCCAACCCACCTGATTGTAGGTTATTTAAGATATGAAGTAGATAGATTATATCCAAACCCCATTGTTGCTTCTGCCACCGCTTTGGGCACGCTGGACAACCCCATGCTCAAATCCAGCTCAACTCCGATCAAGATCAAAGTGCAGTATACCAGTCTGAAAGGGAAGTCTTCTATGTCAAGCTCGAAAAGTATTAGTTTCCGAGGGAAAAAAAAATGTACGAGCCAGGAACATTGGACCAAAAATTACAAGCATGAAAGCTAGAATCCGAAGACCAATTATTATTATTCTTATATTATTGTTGTTGTTGTTGTTGTTACTATTAATTATTATTATTATTATTATTATTATTATTATTATTATTATTATTATTATTATTATTATTATTATTATTATTATTATTATTATTATTATTATTATTATTATTATTATTATTATTATTATTATTATTATTATTATTATTATTATTATTATTATTATTATTATTATTATTATTATTATTATTATTATTATTATTATTATTATTATTATTATTATTATTATTATTATTATTATTATTATTATTATTATTATTATTATTATTATTATTATTATTATTATTATTATTATTATTACTATTATTATCGGTGTTATAATTATCATTATCATAATCGTTATCATTATTATCATTACCATCATTATCATATTACTATTATTACTTATTTTTATTCATTTCATTATCATTATTATTTTAAGTAATACTCCGATAGGTTTCTATTCCTGCGATGGTAGATTTCTAGTCTAAAGGTCGGCGGCGACGATACCCGCTTAAATGGTGAACTAATGTTATTCCATTTCTTACGATTCTTAGGATAATGTACAGACACCGCTTGTACACCATCATCGTTCAGATGCGATATGAATACACACTGATTTGCCAAGAGCTGATTGCAATTTTTAACTGATTTTTGTTGAAGGTCTTGGGGGGGGGGGTGTTGCAGGTAGTTAATATTTTAGGTAGGTAACTATGCATATACACATATACACCGACCGGATTCACACGAGTAACTTATTGTGGTCAGTGGCCACGAAAAAAATCGCCATGAAATATATCTATATATATATATATATATATATATATATATATATATATATATATATATATACATATATATATGTATATATACATATATACATATATATATATATATATGATTATTCATCGTGACAAATTTGAGGAAAGAGAGGAAACGGAAACTCGAGAAGAGCTTTTGAGTTTTATTACCGACGTTTCGACACTTTCGTCTTTTTCAAGGTATTACATCAAGTGGATAGATACACAGCTATATATATTCCGCGCGAATTATTGACTCCTCCCTCTTTTTCTTCTCTTCCAATCGTTGATGGCTAGTGTTGCGGCTGGGCGAGACCATGTAATGAATCCTCCTCTGTTGTTATTCGAATTATTTTTACTAATTTCTGCAGCTTCTATAACTTTTCTCATTTTCTTGTCGAGACCTTGGTGTAATACTTCTGTGTTTATCCAATTTGGCATAGACAAAACAGGACACTTGCCAAATAGGATAAACACAGAAGTATTACACCAAGGTCTCGACAAGAAAATGAGAAAAGTTATAGAAGCTGCAAAAATTAGTAAAAATAATTCGAATAACAACAGAGGAGGATTCATTACATGGTCTCGCCCAGCCGCAACACTAGCCATCAACGATTGGAAGAGAAGAAAAAGAGGGAGGAGTCAATAATTCGCGCGGAATATATATAGCTGTGTATCTATCCACTTGATGTAATACCTTGAAAAAGACGAAAGTGTCGAAACGTCGGTAATAAAACTCAAAAGCTCTTCTCGAGTTTCCGTTTCCTCTCTTTCCTCAAATATATATATATACATATATATGTATATATACATATATATATATATATATATATTATACATATATACATATATGTATATATATTATGTATATATATATATATATACACATATATATACATATATATATATATATATATATATATATATATATATATATATATATATATATATATATATATATTAATGAAAGGATTATGGGAATCAGAGTGAAATTGGAAAATGGAGAATCATTAACTATAATTCAAGCCTATTCCCCTCAAACAGGCAAACCAGAAGTTGAAAAAGTAGAGTTCTATGATGATTTGCAGGCATTACTTGACAGAATGGGAAGAGCTAGTGTGTCTCTAATAATTGGAGATTTAAATGCACACATTGGAAGAGAGAGAACAAGTTATGAAGATATTATTGGTAAATTTGGAGTGGGAAACAGAAATAGAGAGGGAACAGGTCTATTAGATTTTTGCCTCAGAAATGGGCTTGGAATCATGAACACATATTTCATGCACAAAGAGTCATACAAGTGGACGTGGTATGCCTGGAACAGTCGGGAAGCAAGATATATAAACATGATTGAGATTGATTTTGTTCTTGCAAACGATAAAAGAAAGGTACTCGATGTGAAAAGCATTCCTTCAGAATCAATGGATGCAGATCACAGACTAGTGGTTGCCAAAGTTAGATTTGAAACTCCAAGACTCCAAAGAACACCGAAGAAGAAGAGAATTAAGATAGAAAATCTAAAGCTGGAAGAGAAAAGAAAAGATTACCAGAACAAAATCACTGAACGAATACAGACTAATCAAGAGCTAACACTGGAAGGAAAACGGGACAACTTAAAAACACAAATACTGAAAACTGCTGAGGAGGTGCTGGGGGTTAGCTACTGTATATTGGGGGAAATAAAAAGAAGAAAACACCTGGTTGGACAGAAGAAATGAAGAATGCAGTAAAGACATAAATGAAGAAATTCAGAACACGGATGAAGTTGAGAACCCCAGAATGAATCAAGACTAGAATATGTTATGGCCAGAAACGAGGCTGAAGCAATCAAAAGAAGAGCCAAATCTGAGTTTTGGGAGTCTTTTGGACAAGAATTGGAAAATGATTTTGAACGAGGAAAGAAACTGATATATAAGATAGCAAAAAACTATAGGAAAGGAAACAATGAGCAGAACAGTAGTATAAATAATAGCGACGGTGAACTGCTTTTAGATCCAAATGAAATCAGAGATTGCTGGACGAACTACTTTACAGAATTGTTGAATAAGGAAGTGATACCAAATGAAAATGGAAATGAGCTGAATTATATGAATGTGGAGGAGGAAGATAAATTTGAAGAAATTACGACAGAAGAAATAGTATATGCATTAAAGAAAATGAAAAATAACAAGTCTCCAGGATGTGATGAGTTAGCAGTTGAACTGCTAAAGCAGGGAGGCCAGGAGATTAAAATGTACCTGAACAATATTTTTAATCATGTATGGAATGAAGGTGCTGTACCAGAAGAATGGAATAATGCCCTTATCTGCCCAATATTCAAAAAAGGCAACAAACGTGAGTGTAGAAATTACAGAGGTATTTCTTTACTCACACATATAGGAAAAGTGTATGAAAGAGCCTTAGAGAGGAGGTTGAGACATCTGGTTGAAGATAAACTTAGTGAATGGCAATGTGGGTTCCGTCCGAACAGAGGAACAATAGATCTAATTTTTTGCATGAGAATGCTCCTGGAAAAATCATGGGAATGGAATCTAACGCAGAGGCTGGTATTCTTGGATCTGGAAAAGGCTTTTGACAGTGTTCCTAGAGAGAAAATGTGGAGAGTACTGTCGAAGTATGAAATACCAGGAAAACTACTAAGAGCAGTAAAAAGCATCTACAAGGATTGCAAAAGTGCAGTGAAATGTGGAAAGGAAGAGTATAAGTGGTTTGGAATTGAAACTGGGGTCAGACAAGGAGGAGTACTGTCTCCCTTACTTTTTGCACTATATATGGACTGTATATTGAAGAATGTAAACAGGGTTGAAGACAGAGTGGTCACACTGGCATATGCCGATGATGTGGCACTGGCAAGTCAAAATCTGGAAGAGCTACAAGAATCACTAAATAGATGGAATAATGCGTTGAATGAATATGGACTAAGACTGAATATTGAGAAATGTGAAGTCATGACCGTATCAAGAGAAGAGAGTGAGAGTGTGCTAAGAGTAGGAAATGATGTTATGAGAGAGACTGAAGAGTTTAAATACTTAGGTGTAAATTTCAATGGTATGGAACTTATGGAACGTGAAATTAATAGTAGAATTGGAAAGATGAGCGCACAAGTCAACCTATTGTACCCACTGCTGAAGGAAAGAACAATTCCAAGAAGAGTAAAAACACTTTTGTACACTACCATTTTACGACCAATACTGACGTACGGAGCCGAAACATGGAAACTAACAACAAAGACTGAGAGCAGAATAGGGGCAGCAGAAATAAGGGTTTTGAGGATTATATATGGCGTGACAAGAAGGGACAGAATTAGAAACGAAGTCATACGGGCAGAACTTGGAGTGGAATCCGTGCTGGAATTTGTAGAGCGAGGCCAGCTCAGATGGTATGGACATATGAGGCGCATGGATGAAAACAGATTGCCAAAACAACCGTATGAATGGCAACCAGAAGGACGAAGACCGGTGGGGAGGCCAAGAATGAGGTGGATCGAGAATGTGGATAAAGCTTTGCAGAGTAGAGGAACATCGATTGAAGAAGTCGAAGAGAGTGAAATTCATAACGACAGACAGCAATGGAGAAGAATGGTGCATCGTAACTGACAGGTCTTGGACTTACCAGGAGGATGGTACGAGGGTACGAAGATTATTGCTGGC
>NW_027467461.1:195000-200000 GCF_046742065.1 Oratosquilla oratoria | reverse complement strand
GAACTTGGTATGTTGAGCTCGGCCTATGGAACTCGGCCTCTGGACCTCAGCCTCTGGAACTCGGCCTGTGGAGTTGGGCCTTTGAGGCTCGGCCTCAAAAGGTCGGCCTCGGGAGCTCGGCGTCGGTATCTCGGCCTCACGAACTCGGGCTGTGGAGCTCGGCCTATGGATCTGGGCCTGTGGAGCTGGGCCTGTGGAGATCGGCCTGTGTAGCTCGGCCTGTGGAGCTCGGCCTGTGGAGCTCGGCCTGTGGAAGTCAGCCACGGGAGGTCGGCCTCGTGAGGTCGGCCTCGGGAGGTCGGATTCGGGAGCTCGGCCTCTGGAGCTCAGCCTCGGAAGCTCGGCCTCGGGAGCTCGGCCTCGGGAACTTGACCTCAGGAGCACGGCCTGTGGAGCTCGTCCTCGGGAGATCGTCCTTCGGTGCTCGGCCTAGAAAGATCGGGCTCGGAGCTCGGCCTCGTGAGTTCGGCCTCGGGAGCTCGGCCAATGGAGCTCGGCCTGTGAAGCTCGGCCTATGGAGCTCGGCCTGTGCAGCTCGGCTTTTGGAGCTCGGCCTGTGGAGCTCGACCTCTTGAGCTCGACCTGTGGAGCTCGGCCTATGGAGCTCGGCCTGTGGAGCTCGGCCTGTGGAGCTCGGCCTCGTGAGCTCGGCCTCTGGAGCTCGGCCTCTGGAGCTCTACTTCTGTAGCTCGGCCTTGGGAGCTCGGCCTCGAGGGATTGGGCTCGGGAGCTCGGCCTGTGGAGTTCGGCGTCGGGAGCTCGGCCTGTGGAGCCTGGCCTGTGGAGCTCGGCCTGTGGAGCTCGCTCTGTGGAGCTCGGCCTGAGGAGCTCGGCCTCGGGAGCTCGGTCTCGAGAGCTCGGACTCATGAGCTCGGCCTCTGGAGCTCAGCCTCTGGAGCTAGGCCTCTGGAGCTTGGCCTCGTGAGCTCGGTCTCGGGAGCTCGGCCTTTAGAGCTCGGCCCCTTGAGCTCGGGTTTTGGAGCTCGGCCTTTGGAGCTCGCCCTCGGGAGCTCGCTCTTTTGAGCTCGGCCTGTGGAGCTTGGCCTGTGGAGCTCAAGTCTATCATCATTAAAGAGAACTCTTTTTTTGGGTTTGTCTATCCCGAGCACAATTGCTATCTACGCTACTTATTAATGTAGAGAACTTTCACAACTCTACACAAAGAATGCGCTGGGCTGGCAAACAGGTCGACATATTTGTCAACGAAACTAGGAGAAGGTTTGGAACAAGTAGTTAGAATGGTGTTTGTGAATGGCTTCCCAGATCATGTATCCGCTTGGCTACAGGAAGTAGATGAAGCCGTGTCTGTGAGCATGGACTTGTTAGTAGTCCGTGCTAGACTTCTCACAAGGACACACAAGGGTAGCCCATTAGATGCAGCAGCGACAGAGAAATCAAAAGGCTTTGCACGAGACCGAGGATCGAGATGCCACTACAATGACTCACCCGGGGAGAGGGGAGACCTTCTGGATCAGAGTCCACCGGCCAACAGAAAAGGGAAAAAGGGGTAACCACAACGGATGGTGGAGACCACCTAGGATGCGTTCTTATATGTGTGGGAGCTCTGGCCATATCGCGAGGGATTGTGGAGAGACTTAACCTATCTGTTACGAATGTAGAGAACCAGGACATATCGCTCGACAAAGCGAGCAGGGAAGCGAACAAGGGGCGGCTGCTGTGCGAGCTGCCTACGAATCAATATAAGGGCACTCCCCAAGCGTATGCCAATTGTAGATGTCTAGCTGAGAGGAAGACGTGCAAGAGCACTAGTAGATTCCGGCTGTTCAACCACGATTGTAACGGCCGACCTGACTAAAGGATTCAAACAGGGAGATGTGGCCCTGATGACAGTTGACGGAAGGGAGATAAAGTGCAAAGGCGACCAAGAAGTTAAATGACGGTGGAGGGCATTCCGATACGAGTCGGTCATAGAGGGAACTGAAGTAGGGGCTGGGAATGGATGCAATTACACAGCTCGGAGAAGTCATGTTTGTCGCCGGACAAGTGAGGAATGGAATGATACGTGACTCGAGTACGAAATGGAGAAGGAGGAGCCATCAGAGGCCGGATATAGACGTAGGAATGACAATGAGGGCCATGGAGGGCAGTGTCGCTACGAAGCTCGACTTTAACGAGAAGGCGGCACCTTGTACCACCGTCGGACGTATTGGAACACTTAGCTCGATTTGGATTGGTCTCAAAGGAGCCGGAACTGATGGAAGGAGGAACAGTGTTGGGACTGCGACTAAAGAGGGACGGAAGAGGAAACCTGATGTTCAGGAGAGGCAACGACATCCCGGATGTAACGGACGAGATGAGCAGACGAGAGCTCTTCTCGCTGTGTAGCAAATTGGTTGGTCACTACCCGATCGCAGGTTGGCTACGTGTGGAGCGTGCAGTTATATTAAGAGGCTGTCACAGAAACACGTGAAAATCGGTTTGCAGAAAAACCACTGGTAAATGAGAAACGTAGTTCGAACGTTTTCATCTATTTAAGACATCTTCAGGTATTCTCTGAAGATGTCTTAAATAAACGAAAACGTTCGGAATACTTTTCTCATTTACCAGCATTTTGCGCGCGCACACACACACACACACACACACACACACACACACACACACACACACACACACACACACACACACACACACACACGCACACGCGCACGCACACGCACGCACGCACACACACACACACACACACACACACACACACACACACACACACACACACACACACACATGTGTGTATGTATGTGTGTGTGTTCTACTATAGAGGTAAAGACAAAGAAAGATCTAGTGGGGTGGGATTCTTGATAAACCGAGAGGTTGCCGGTAACGTAGTCAAGTTCAGTAGTTTGTCAGACAGGGTAGCTTGGATTGTGATTACGGTGTGTAAAAAGTATACTTAAACATAGTTCAAGTTTATGCACCCACTTCACAGAGTTCAGACAATGAAATTGAGAACTTCTATGATTATTAAGTCAGGTAATAGATAAAAAAAAACTAGGTACACGTTGGTAATAGGCGACTTTAATGCTAAAGTGAGGAAGAAGATGGGAGATGAGTCGTGCATTGAAAAGTTTAGAGTAGGTGAAAGAAATGACAGAGGCGAGATGTCAGTCAATTTTGCAGAGAACTACATGAGGATAATGAACACTTTCTTCCAAAAGCGTGTAGGTCGCAAATGAATCTGGAAAAGTCCAAGTGGAATCATATTAGAAGAGAGCAAGAGCATTAGCAATGTTACGGTCATAAATTAAGTCAGCATAGGTAGTGACCATAGAATAGTAGGTTGTACAGCTAAATTCAATGTCAGAGGCGAGAGAAATAAACTAGTTAAAAAAAATAAGCCTTGCGAAGGTTAAGGATAATAATAGGAAATTTCAGTTAGAAATAAAAAATAGACTCGAAGCTCTAAGAAGTAACGAGGACACCGTCGAAAATATGAATTTGAATTTAGTGAATATCATTAAGGAATCGGCACAGAAAGTAGGAAGTACAAAAACTATTAGAGAAAACAAATACTCCAAAATAACAAATGACCTAATTAAAAGAAGGACCAGACAGATTAAGAACAGGAGAGACGAAATAGAAAGAGTTTTTGAACTAAAAAAGCTTATCAACAAAAGACAGAGATCAGAGAAAAGAAAGTCATGGAAGGAATAGAGGGAACTATCCGGAAAGGTAAAAATTTAAAGGGACCGAGCGCAGACATGCTTTAGGAAGACAGCAAATGATATGCTTGAAATATAGAAATGGAGAGATAATAAAATGCACAGACAGAATGATAAAAAGTGTAGAAGAATTTTACCAAGAGCTTTATTTGTCGAAGAACATAGTTGAGTCAGTAAATTCATCTTTAGACGCTAGTAGTGTAGCAGAGATTACGAAGGTAGAAGTACAATTTGCTCTAGAAGTATGAAACGAGGAAAACACCTAGGGAAGATGGTATATTGATAGATCTTTTTATAGACACAGGGAAAGAAGTTCATATGAAGCTCAGTTGTACACCCAGAGCTTACGTCAAGAAAGCGCTCCTGAATCCTAGTGCAATGCTATAGATTTTGCTTTATAAAAAAGGAGACCAGAAGGACCTTAGTTACTACTGACCGATTAGCTTCCTATCAAATGTATATAAAGTATTCTCCAAGATCTTTACATATAAACTAAGTCAAGATTTAGATGGAAACCAAGAGAATAGGTGGGCTTTAGAAGCGGATATTCGACTCTAGACCATTTGTAGCCGATGAACCAACTAATCGAGAAAACGACAGAATACAATATACCTCTTTATTCAACTTTTGTAGATTACGATAAGGCCTTTGACTCGGTAGAACAAATAGCAATACTGAACTCGCTACGCAAGCAAGGCACAAACGAACAGATCGTAAGGGTTCTAGAAAAGATTTATGCAGATGGTATCGCTGTAATTCGACTACATAAAGATGCAGAAAAAAACAAGATCGAGAAAGTAGTACGGCAAGGGGTGATGTAATTTCACCCAAATTGTTTACAGATTGCTTGGAAGAGATTTTCACAAGGTTGAGTTGGGAGGAGAAAGGTTTGAAGATTAATGGCGCATATTTGAACCACATAAGATTTGCGAATGTCATTATTTTTATTTGAGAAAGAGCAGAAGATTTGCAAGACATGCTGAGTGATCTGAACAAGGAAAGTCTCAAAGTAGGTTTAAAAGTGAATAAGAGTAAAACCCATGTTTAACACGGAAGTTGAAAATAAAGATCATAATCGATGGTGAGTCTTGAAGAAGGTGAAAAGTATAATTACGAGTATTTACGTCAGATGGTGAAAGTGACCAAAGATCGTGATAATGGAATAAAAAGACGTATTACAATTGGTTGGAAAGTGTTTGGTAAGTATAATAAAATCCTGAGAGGCTCTCTACCTTTATGTATGAAACGTAAAGTTTACAATCAATGTATTCTGCCAGCAATAGTCTACAGGTGTTAAACTTGGAAACTGACGAAGGCGATGGA
>NW_027467461.1:177500-190000 GCF_046742065.1 Oratosquilla oratoria | reverse complement strand
GATACAGATGGAATCGTAAAAAATTTGGATATCTTTCACGTACATCAATTACCACCCACAGATAGAGCTGTTAAGAAAATAGCAATGGCCATTTAGAAAACCAGCAAGATATATATTCCAAAAGGCTACAGTAAAAAACACAACCCTAACTGAAGGGTTTGAATAATACTTTGGAGCATTCAAACCCGAATACGTACATACACGTACATTGTATACTTAATTACATATGTACACACGTGGGCGTATACACACACATGCATGGATACATATATGCACGAAATAGAATCACTATTTCTTCTATAGATCACCACCACAATTCCTACGGTAACTGTTAATGTATGCAAATGTTCATGGCCTCACCTGTCGAAAACTGACCCTGTCAGTTTGTCAGTCTGAAGAGGAAGCGCCATTTTCGCGAAACAAAAGAAGTGTCCAGAGGATTTTAAGGTACAGCAATGATCAACTACTTGAACTGTGTCGTCGAGGGCCTCGGCAAAGCTCTTCGGGCGGTTTCCAAAACGTGCCGTGAAGCTTTGCGAGCTTTGTCCTGCTGCGGAAGAGGGACCAGCGAAGACCAGAAGGAATCGGTAGACTTCGAAGTCCCTCTTCCCATCGACGACAACAAACAACAGGAGCCCAAGGACGACTGCAAAGAACTCCAAGAACCCAAACAAGGGTAGAACCTTCTGGGTGAAGCGGAGATTCTTCAAAAAAGTGAAAAAAATTTGGGCACACACGAAAACTCGTCCGAAGGAACTTCTTTCTCAAGGGCACAGGCATCGGACCTGGAGGCCACTCAAGAGCCTCCAGTTCGTGACAAAGCGACCCTTCAGAAATCTGCAGTTCCCGATGCCGTGATAAGCGAGATCGGCGAACTAAAAGAACCCGACATTGTCGCTTGTGAGATCGATGTTTCTTTTCCTTTGGCTATTTCCTTCCAGAGCGAACAAAAACACCAAATTTCGCGTCCAGAGGAAGAGGAGGCGAAAAAGCCCAGCCACAAGGAGCGTCGATCTCGAAGATACAAAATTGCTTTGGCAGTAACGAAAGAAGAGTTCGAGGGGGTACCGGTGACCAATTCTTTCCTCCAAAGACAGGCGAAGAAAGAAATGGCAGAATCCTGTCAAAGAAAGCCCCACAGGAAGGCAAATCAACGAGGACAGCCAATCCAGAAGCCTGATCTTACAAGAAACAACCGGGCCACTTGTAATAGCCAAAACAATTACCAAACAATGCAATATCAACCACGTTACCAAGGCAACACTCATCGACAATACCAAGCCAACTGGTGCAATGGTACTCGCCCTAACTACCATACCAGACGAGGCCAGGTGTCAAAGAACACCAGACACAACTTGGCAGCAAAACCGACAAACAAAAAACAAACAAACGCCTATTACTACAGTTACCCTAGTTACTATGCCCAAGGTATTCAGGAACACTACCAGAGTAACCATTGCTATTGGTGTCAAGATGGAAACAGATGCTTTCCAAATCACAATTCAAGGAATTACCCTCAAAATACCTACATCTCATGTCGGTACGCTCCAAGACAGAAAAATCACAAATTCTTCAGTCAGAACATGAATTACTATCATTACCAATTGTACCATCAGTAAAACAGATGAAAATAACATTAAATAAAGTGAAAGAATAAATCATAAACATAAATGCAACATAGAAGTAATAAGAATAAAGATGTAGAGATAAAATTATAAAGATACTTCTACAAAATAAAGATTATAGAAAGATAAACGACAAAGAAAAAGAAAAAACATATATTGAAGAAAAATAGTTACATAATACATAAAAATGTCAAAGAAAATAAATGTTAAAATAAAACTAAAGACATAATAAAAATAAATATCAGATAAAAAAAAATCTCCTCAGCTGAATAAAATACCCGTGACCCATGTAGGGAACTGGCCAGTAAACAATACAGATGCTTAAATATACTACAACATACCTCACATTTCTTCTGGTGTTACCATGATGGCTATTATTATTTATTACCTTATTACACACTATTATGACACCTGAGCATCATTCCAAGTTACCTATGGTTATCCTGATCATGACTGAATTACATGTATTAATGTGATCATCACTTATCATCATATTGAACCCTTATTATTGTCATCATTATCAAATTTTCAAGCTTAATATGTCACATTCTCAAAATCATTCTGGACAGCACCATGCAAGTCTTACTTTTGACTTATGGATCATTGTTTCCAATACATTTGTCTGGATTGAAATGCTGGCTACTGCTAGGGCCTTTGAAAGCCGGGGACCAGCCTGTACTTTCTTTCAGGACCCAAGAGCTAAGAAGGGCACCACAGAAGCCATACATCTATTGCCCCTCTAGAACACACTTTCTACAACCCCCAATCCAACATACACTTTCATTTACATACAGAAACATCTCTATACTTATTACACCACAATTACTTCTTTTGAATAGTATTCTAGGCCTACTGTAGTTGAATAGACTAGACATTATACCCTCAATTTTGAGAAAAAACTTGGCCTGGCTCACAGTCTTTTAAGACTTCTTGTACTGCCTTCCAAGAAACCCTTGGTATAATTAGGGAGATAGTGACAGAATATGCTGTCAGTCTGTCACTTTCTCGTTCTTAGCATTACCCAGGAGCACAACTCAGAAGTAAATGGGTTTTCCTTCAACCTGATTTTGAATCTCATCATGAGCTTTACTCCCTCTTCCCATAGTTTTCTGCCAAAATGGCAGCACGTTCCAATTCAGTTACTTCCTTTTCAAATAAGTGGGTACGGACGTCGGCCGGAATACCTTTCAGGAATTGTTCCAGTGCAATTAATTCACATAGTTGATCTATTGTTGTTATTTTACTGGCTGACAACCACCTATCACGGATTTTACAAAGTGTGTGACTGTACTCAATGAATGACTGGTCCTTTTCATAACAGCTCCTGAACTTTTGTCCTTAAAATTCTGGTGTGCATAAATAGGCTTTGAGAACTTGATCTTTCACAAGTTCGTAATCATTTTGGGAGGTAGTTGAAAGGGACAAGAACTGGGAACGACCTTTACCTTTCAGGACAGTACGGACCAGTACACACCAATACTGTGCAGCCCAGGAGAGACTATTTGCTAATCCTTCAAACTCTTCAAAAAATTCCCAGCTGCCACTTGGGCTGAGACAGATTAATTTTTTATTCTTTCTATCTCTCTGTCTTTTTCCCGGTCCTCCAGCTTTAGTTTCTCAAACTCTCTCTCCTTTGCCCTGTCCTCCAGTTTTAGTTTCTCAAACTCTCTCTCCCTTGCCCTGTCCTCCAGTTTTAGTTTCTCCAACTCCAGCTCCATTATCCTTATCTTTTCAGAGCCAGCCCCCATTATAGTTCCCACGTCCTCCACGTGCTCCGTCACCAGTAATGATTTTGCACTCTCTTCCAGAATTTCACGCGTTATTAAACCTTGAACAATCACTGCTATTAGTTCGGCAATTACAAAGTAAAGAGAAGAGAAGCTAAGCATAAGATAAAGGAAGCAAAGAGGAGAGCAGATGTGAAGTGGGGTAAGAGTATGACAGAAAATTTTGAAAGCAATGAAAAGATGTTTTGGAAGGAAATTAAAAGAGAAAAAGGAGGCGAATCAAGTAGAGAAGAAAAGGTAAAAGGTGCAGATGGAGAGATGATAATGGAAGAGAAGGCAGTGAGAGGAAGGTGGGCAGAGTATTTTAGGGAGTTGCTAAATGTGAAGGAGGATAGGGAGGGAAAGGTAGTTGCAGTAGGAAGCGCTAAGAAAATGAGAGTGATGAGTGAGGAAAATGGAGGAGAAATAAGGAAGGATGAAGTGAAAGCAGCTGTTAAGATGATGAGAGCAGGTAAGGCACCTGGTCTGGATGGATGCCATGCAGAATGTCTGAAGGAAGGAAGTACAGTGATGGTGGACTGGCTGGTGAGGCTGTTTAATGTTTGTTTGAGAGAGGGTAGAGTGCCTTAGGACTGGAGAAGTGCCTGTATAGTTCCGCTTTACAAGAAAAAGGGGGACAAGTGTGAAAGTAGTAGTTTCAGAGGGATCAGCTTGTTGAATGTAGTTGGGAAGGCTTATGGGAGGGTCTTGATTGAGAGAATCAGGAGAGGAATAGAGGGAGTAACTCGTGAGGAACAGAGTGGGTTTAGGACGGGTAGGGGTTGTGTAGATCAGATTTTTGTGGTAAGACAGATATGTGAGAAAGCTATAGGAAAAGGTAAGGATGTTTTTTGGGTTTTTATGAATCTGGAAAAGGCTTATGACAGGGTAGACAGGAAGGCACTGTGGGAGGTACTGTAGATATATGGGATAGGAGGAAAGCTGTTAAGAGCAGTCAAGAGTTTTTACGAGAGTAGTAGAGCTTGTGTTAGGATTAGAAATGGAGAGTGTGAAGGGTTTGAGGTAAAGGTGGGACTTCGTCAGGGATGTGTTATGTCACCCTGGCTGTTCAATCTTTACATGGATGGGGCGGTGCGAGAGGTGAATGCAAGGGTAGTGGGTAAGGGGTTGGAGATGATTAAAGAAAATGGAGAAAAGTGGGAGGTGAGCCAGCTGTTGTTTGCTGACGACACTGCGCTTGTAGCAGGATTGAGGAAGTTAGTGACAGAGTTTGAGAAGGTGTGTGAAAGAAGGAAGCTGAAGATGAATGTGGGTAAAAGTAAGGTGATGAGATGTACAAGGGGAGAGAGTGACAGCAGGCTGGAGGTGAGCATTAATGGGAACCCCCACTCCCAGATTTAAGAAAAATTCGGAAAAAACAAAGAATTGTTTTATTGCATAAATACATAGTAGGGATCTTGCTCTAGATTCTGGTAAAGTGTTTTTATCGTACCGCCATTTTTAAAGGGTTTAAAGGGCCTACCCTACCTCCCCCCGGCAGCCACATGCTGCGCACGACCATTGTTTACATACGTTTTAACCATATTTTACTCTATTTTTTTTTGCATTTGATGCACTTATAAAGTTTTCTCTTACGTCCGGCATGCACGTGAGTATGTGGTGTGAGGAAGTTGAGCCTGCACGACTGGCAGTGGCCTGATAGCCTTACGAAGTAAAGGACATGTACATGCTAGCTTGCCGCGTTCACTAATTTGCCGTGTGAAATTCGCATCTATTTTTCAGTGAAGAGATATTTGAAGATATTAGCCATGCCTAAGCTATTCAAACAAAAGGTACACTTGCAGAAGATAAGAACGTCTACATTAGCAACTCAAGGGGAGAAAGAAAGAACCCCAGCATCAACTTTGTTATCACCACCTCCGCCACCACCACTAGTACTCCCTCCAGCAGCTCTCTCCCTGCCATCTACATCCACATCCTCAGCACCTGATCCTCTGTCCTCTACACCTATATCAGACACGTTGTCTCTATGCAAACAACTGTTTGCTAACAAGTGGCTACAAGGATGCCTCCTTGTTGCAACACCTTGGGTTTAGAGTCTCAAACCTCACAGTGATGTCCCTGATGCAGCAAGAGCTGTTCCAACACAAGAAAGGAAACCCAAGAAAAGAAAGAGAGCTGAATCCCAGCAATCAGACTACCTTGCTGGGTCATTCTAGACCAAGAACTCAAACTTTGCGACAAAGAGTAAGGTGGCGCCTTATGAGACCCTCACTTTGAGTGAATAATATCCTACACTGTAGGAGGGTACAAAGTGCCTGAGTTACTTGGAAGATGCAAAATCATCATGAAATTACAATGGAACCTGTTTTCAATGGGTCTTGGGAGGTTCAATGAAAAATTTAGTCAAACTAAGGAAAAAAAAATTAACACTCGTTTCTGAAAAATGTAAGTTTTTGATACACAAAGTCTCCTCCCTCAATTTTCAACCGATTTTTGCATATGAGGTCTCTATTAATAGGTAGATAAATGACAAAAAAATAAAATAGAGAGTTTTTTTGCATATGTTAAATAGATTTTTTTTAATAACGTGTCAAAGTCAAAATTTTGCGTTTTTTTTTTATCATTTTTTTATATCTTTTTTTTCCTCGGCGTTAAACAAAGATATTAAAAAAAAATCTATTTTGTTTTTTTATATATGTAGAAGATTCTTTTGCTGTAAAATGGAAGACATCAAATAAAAATTGTAAGAGGAGATAGGATTTGAAAGAAGCCCAATATTGTTTGGTTAACAATAAGGTGGAGTAAAACGCTGCACGTCAAAAGTTAATATATTGTACATGAAAAGTAAAATCTATGTCTTCACACTCTTTCACCACAGTCAAGAAAAATGCCCTGATATGCACCCTAAGAGAGCTCACGCTGTTCACTGCATGCGTGACTAAGCACCGGGTGGTCTGATCCAGAAACAGTTGCTAAATCTAATTTATACAATTATTTTAATTATTCACTCGCACACAGAAATTTTACATTCATACACTTTCAGTTACATGACAACTTAAATTTGATAGTAATTATGATCTATATCCCATTCATTCAACTTTCGCATTACAAATAATTTGATAATTACTTAAGATGTACCAATGGCAATTTGTAAGTTCTCGAACATTCACGCTGTGACACGCATGTGCATACACACATACAGAATTTTAACTACGCATTTACTAAATCTACATGTAGCATAATAACCCAACCACGGCAGAGTGTCATAACCTGACGTGCCGGTCCCAAGTCCGGATAAAAGGGGAGGGTTGAGCGTAGGGCTAACACCCCCACCTCGTAAAAAAATATAAAAGTTACAGAATTGAAGCGCCTCGGAACCTGGACGGATATGTTGTTGATGACCCGGAAATGAATAATGGACGTCTGAATTGGAGATCTAATATAAAAATTGGAACTTGGAATGTAAAGTCTTTATATATGGTTGGCCAATTTAAAGCATTGGTGACAGAAATGGATAAATATAACATTGATATAATTGCAGTACAAGAAACCAGATGGTTAGGAAGTGGTGAGTGTGATCTTGGTAAACACACTATACTGTACAGTGGGAGAGCAGACCAAAGACATGAGGAGGGGGTAGGTATATGTATAACAAAGAAAACAAGAGAATCACTAATGGAGTATAAACCAATCAGTGAAAGGATAATGAGTATAAGATTAAGGGGGAAATGGTTTAATGTGACCCTAATATGCGTATACGCACCAACTGAAGAAAAAGAGGAAGGAATAAAGGATGAATTCTATGAGGAATTACAGATGATCATGGACAACACAAGTAAGCATGATGTAATGATACTTTTGGGTGATCTAAATGCCAAGGTAGGACAGGAAGTTGAGGCTTTCGGACCATCAATAGGAAAAGAAAGCCTCCATGAAGAAACCAATGATAATGGGACAAGGCTAGCATCACTTGCCTTAAGTAATAATCTAGTCATAGGAGGAACATACTTTCAACATAAGAACATACATAAAGAGACTTGGGTATCGCCAGATGGACATACTGGAAACCAAATTGACCATATAATAATCAATAGAAAACACAGAAATGCATTGCAGGATGTAAGAAGCTACAGAGGAGCAGATTGCAACAAAGATCACTTCCTGGTTCTGGGAAGGATTAGAGCTAAACTATCAATAAAGAAATCGACACCAGGGGAAAAGAGGAAAATATTTGATTTAGAAAGACTGAAGAAACCAGAAGTAAAGGATAATTTTCAGCTAAAATTAATCAATAGGTTCAGAACATTGGATATTTTAGAAGAAGAAACAGAAGAGAAAAGTGTAAATCAGACCTGGGAAGACATGTCAAACATAGTAAGAGAAGTGGCCGAGCAGGAAATTGGTTTCGCACCTAAAGAAAGAAGGAATCATTGGTTTGATAATGAATGTAAGGCAGCACTAGAAGAAAGGAATAGAGCAAGGCAACGGGTAATAGGACAACAAAGTAACGAGGTACAGAGAGAGAATTACAGACTAAAGAAAATAGAGGCAAAAAGGATATTAAGAAGAAAAAAAGAGACAAGCTTTTCATAAGGAAGTAGAGAATATCGAAAGAAATAGGCATGGAGGAAAAATAAGACAATTTTATCAGGGAGTCAAAAAAATAAGAACTGGATACCAAGCTAGAGAGAGAATGATAAAAAATAAGAAAGGAGAAATAATAGCAGGAGAGGCAGAAGTGATGGAAATATGGAAGGAACACTTTGAAGAATCATTAAATCCGCCAACGGAAAACAACCCAAACAACAATGATAATCGAAATATCCAAGGACCAGAAGAAAAGATGCCCGAAATATCTTTCGAGGAAGTTAAACGAGCAGTTAAACATTTAAGAAACAATAAAAGCCCTGGCAAAGACGGAATACCATCAGAAATATGGAAAGGAGGGGGAGATTTTTTAACGAAAAGACTACACCGACTGATGAAAATAATTTGGGCGAAAGAAAGCATACCAGATAGCTGGAGAGAGGGAATAATCGTCCCAATACACAAAAAATACGATAAGTCAGAATGCACAAACTACAGAGGAATAAGCCTACTATCAACTGCATATAAAGTTTTCACCAAGATATTGTATAACAGAATGGAAGAATACATGGAGGATATAGTAGGAGAGTACCAATGCGGCTTTAGAAGAGGGAGGTCAACAACAGATCAAATTTTTGTTATAAGACAACTTATAGAAAAGTATTGGGAATATGATAGGGAACAACTACACCTGTTCATCGATTTTAAACAGGCTTATGATAGAGTGAGCAGAACATCTCTGTGGAAAATAATGGAAGAATTAGGAATACCACACAAGTACACCAGATTAACAAGAGCATGCTATGAAAACACAAATAGCGTAGTGAGATGTGGGAGTAAAACTACATCACCTTTTCAGATAGGAGATGGCTTAAAACAAGGATGCATACTCTCACCACTGTTATTTAATCTGGCAATGGAAAAAATAATCAGAGTTAGTATGAATAGGAGAGACGAAGGAATAAAATTGGAAGATATAACCATAAAACTATTAGCATATGCTGACGACATTGACATCATGATAGAGAATCAAACAGAAATGGAAAAACTGGCGGCGCTCTTTAAAGAAGCTGCAGAAAGTGTTGGACTCAAGATCAATGAAAGCAAGACAAAGATAATGAAGGTAGCAAGAGAGTCTAATCTGCCAGAAAGGGTTCAGGTTGCGGGGATGGACATAGAGAGTGTTAAAGATTTTAAATACTTAGGAGTAAAGGTGACCAATGACGGAAGAATGAAACAGGAAGTGGAAGCCAGAATCGGAGCAGGAAATCGATGTTACTACAGCCTAATAGAATTGTTTAAAAAAGGTCAATATTAAGAACAACAAAACTGAGACTGTACAACTCAATAGTGAGACCAGTCATACTGTACGGCTGCGAAACAAAAGCTATGGAGAAGAAGTTTGAAGTTCTTGAAAATAAGATTTTACGGAGAATTTTAGGACCCGTGTATGACAACCAAATGCAAGAATGGAGGATAAGACACAACTGGGAAATTCGAGAACAAACAAAACAACCCCATATCAAAAATGTAATAAGATTAAAAAGATTGAAATGGGCAGGATATGTCACAAGGTTGCAAGAAGATAGATGGCCAAAGAACGTGCTCAATAGTGGAGTGCGTGGAAGACGACCACTTGGTCGACCTAGAAAAGACTGGAGGAGATGCGTTGAAGAAGATGTGTAGATATGTAGAATAGAACCAAGAGAATGGAAGGAGGTGGCACAGGACAGAAAGACATGGCGAAACGCTTCGAAAGCGGTTATGGATCACCAAGTGGCCCGAAGACCAGTGGAGTAAGAGTAAGAGTAAGTAAGTACATGTAGCATAATGCTAGCAACTTAGACTACAATACCAAAAATATGTTTGTTTGTTTTTACGTTTTTTATTAAAAATAAAAAATACTGGTAAGAACTGAATAAAACTCAAGCTGTGAAGATTTCCTCAGACCTAGATATCACACAGAAAAAAATCATCAAGATCCTTCAGATTTTTTTTGGGTGGGGTCCCCTTAAGGGCGAAAGACTGGAGGAAGTGGATTGTTTTAGATACTTGGGTGCGAATGTGGCAGGAAAGGGAGGAGTGGGGGTGAAGGTAGAATGTAGATTGAGAGAAGCGAGTAAATACCTTGGTGGATTAAAAAGTGTAATGAGAAATAGACATCTGGGAATGGATGCTAAGAGGAGGTTATATGAAGGAGTGATTGTGCCAACAGCAATTTACGGGGCAGAAACATGGAACATGAGAGAGAAAGAGAGAAGGAGTTCGAATGTGTTTGAGATGAAATGTCTGAGAAGTATGATAGGGGTTACTACGCTAGATAGAGTGAGAAATGACGAAGTGGGGAGGAGAACAGGGGTGGAAAGGGAACTGGGAGATAGGGTTGATGAAAGGGTATTAGGATGGTTTGGACACATGGAAAGAATGAGTGAAGAAAGATTAGTAAAAGAGGTGTGGAAGGCAGAGGTGGAAGAAGTGAATATGAGGGGGCGTCCTAGGATGAGATGGATGGATGGGGTGAGAGGGGCTTTACAAAAGAGAGGAATGTCTGTGGAGGAAGGACAGGAGAGGACAGAAGATAGGGGTGAATGGAGAGGGGTTGTGTATAGATGATGCTGTGATGCATGAGGGGGAGTGGGTGAGGGATGGGGGGTGAGGAAGTATGTATGAGAAAAAAAATTGACGCAGCCCGAAGGGATTTCTTCCCGTCTTCTCCTTTTCTGCATGAGGGGACGGAGAGGGGGGGTCGCCGAATTTATGAAGCGGCCTTGCTGTGGATGTGCTGTGTCTTGCGACACTGCTTCTGACCCAGGGCAGTGGACAGGATGCAGGGATGACCCGTCATCCAGGAGGTGCCAAGATAAGAGGGAGGGAGGAGGGTGGAGGGGAGTGGAATATATAGGAAATGGAATGGGTGGGAGTGGTTTCTATGCCTTTTTCTTTTTAGCTAACCCCCATGTAGGGGGAAAAAGCCTTTGGTATATGTATGTATATATGCAATTGCAATCCGGTCATTCTTGTGTACCGTACTCTTCTGCAAATATGCAAGTTGTGGTTCTTTAGTAAATGTTTTAAATCAAAAGGTTCCATGTCAGCCAACAACAACAACAAAACTAAAGTACAATTTCTAAAACAGTTTCAATATACAATCATGCACAGGCTCATATGTAACATCACTGTCATCCACTATTACTATGCAGAAGCATTACTGCATAGTGCCCCGCATCTCCACCATTTTGTTAGGATTCATCACGTACGTTTATAACTTTTCACAATAATCCATAAAATACTAGGGTAAAATTGAAAAATGTAATATTTTCTATTATATTATACCAATTCAACTCTTGAATATTCAAATAAATAGATACATAAATAGCACTGGAATAATTCTTAATATAAATGTATATATTTCCTATGGTAAATTTAATAGTTCAAACCTAATTGCAAAGGGGGTATTCCGGCCTTTCCAAGACAACACTAATATGTCCGTCTCTTTCGACTCTCCAACCAACACTCAAAACTGCGTCGCCTCTCCGTCACAAACGACAACCACGAACGAACACTCTTCGAAGCGTAGATGAAGCCGCCCTCGAACGAAACAACAAAACAAAAATATACACCTTCATAACAATATATATACATATATATATATATATATATATATATATATATATATATATATATATATATATATATATATATATACAGTAAAACCCCGATTATCCGAAACGAAAGGGGGGAAGCCTCTTTCGGATAAGCCGATTTTTCGGATAATCCTGATTTATCAGAAATATATTTCGTGTTGACATACTTTGTGTGTGTGTGTGTGTCCTGTGCCTTCCTCGCCCCCCCCCCCTCTCTCTCTTTCCATCAGTCTCAAGTTGTGGATGGAACACAATTTTTTTTTTCGTGTTGATGTACATACCTTATACGTAAAAGAGAACAATAATTATTCTATACATATACCTTCCATTATCCTGACGAACACAATAAAGCAACTCCGCCACTCCCCGCCTCCGTCACCATCACTCCACAACCCTTCCACTCCCCACCTCCTGGTGGTGGAGTCAGAAGGAAGGGTCGTCCATTGCTCCATCTTCACTGTCCAAATCAAAGGTAGACAAGGAGGATGAGGCACTTGATGAAGGGCGAGAAGACTGGGTGGACGAAGAAACGAGGTGATAGAAGTCTGTTTGGTGCAAGACAGCTGTTTCTCGATGACGTCATCGGGTACAGTTGATTGCTATTTGAAATGTCCCTGGGTCGCTGGTCAAGAAACTGAAACACCCCTTCGATGTGGGACCGGACTGTTGCCAAAGACATGGAAGGATCAGATGGATCATCGTCGTCGTTGTCATGGCCGTGCATCACTTCCTCAGCTATTTCTTTGGTTGATTGGAGAGCGTAACCTGGGTCCCCCAGCACAGGTAGAACGCGACTGCCCAATGTGAACTCGTGACGCGACTGCCGCCGACGATGAAAACTATGAAACCAAACAAACACACGCTACGCTAAACAAAGTAGTACGCTTAAAACGTATTCATTTTAACTGTTCTTA
>NW_027467461.1:170000-175000 GCF_046742065.1 Oratosquilla oratoria | reverse complement strand
AATAATGATAATGATGATGATGATAACAACAACAATAATATAAGAATAATAATAATTGGTCTTCGGATTCTAGCTTTCATGTTTGTAATTTTTGGTCCAATCTTCGTGGCTCGTACATTTTCTTCCCCTAGGAAACTAATACTTTTCGAGCTTGACATAGAAGACTTCCCTTTCAGACTGGTATACTGCACTTTAATCTTGATCGGAGTTGAGCTGGATTTTAGCATAGGGTTGTCCAGCGTGCCCAAAGCGGTGGCAGAAGCAACAATGGGGTTTGGATATGATACATTAAAATTATACACAAATATTCTCCTCTTCCTCCACAAACCCCATCCTCCAGAAGTACATCCATAATAATCACTCTGTTCCATCAAAAAATAAAGACAGTATATTGCTGCATGCCAGAGCCCCTGATATTCATCCCTCTGAATCCTCCCTTGCTCAAAACTACCACCTGGCCAGACTGCAGTGCAGCCACCATCCAGCCCTTGTAAGCTACCAGGAGATGCTGAATGACTGCATCGCAACACTTCATTCCGTACTATACAACATGTTATGGAAGAGTTCATTGTACACAATCACACATGCCAACAACACAATATACACTATAAAAGACTTGTGGGGAAATCCTCATTTCAGCTGTGGTGATCCTCAGTGAGGTGGGATTGCTTGGCCAGGCAGTCTAGGGAACAACAACAACAACCATGTCTGAAATAGGGTTAGATTTCCTACTATGAATCCCTTTTCAAAGTCTTACAGCAGCTCTTCATTCTATCTCCTACCAAAGAAGAGGGAGAAAAGCTGTCTGAGATTCAAAATCAGATTGAAGGAAAACCCATTGCTATTTTACTTCTGAGTGGTGCTCCTGGGTAATGCTAAGAACGAGAAAGTGACAGACTGACAGCATATTCTGTCACTATCTCCCTAATTATACCAAGGGTTTCTTGGAAGGCAGTACAAGAAATCTTAAAAGACCGTGAGCCAGGCCAAGTCTTTTCTCAAAATTGAGGGTATAATGTCTAGTCTATGCAACTACAGTAGGCCTACAACACTAATTAAAAAGTAATTGTGGTGTAATGAGTATAGAGATGTTTCTGTATGTAAATGAAAGTGTATGTTGGATTGGGGGAAGTAGAAACTGTTCTAGAGGGATGATAGATGTATGGCTTCTGTGGTGCCCTTCTTAGCTCTTGGGTCCTGAAAGAAAGTACAGGCTGGTCCCCGGCTTGTAAAGCCCCTAGCAATAACCAGTATTTTAATCCTGACAAATGCATTGGAAACAATGATCCATAAATCAAAAGTAAGACTTGCATGGTAGTGTCCAGAACGATTTTGAGAATGTGACAGATTAAGCTTGAAAATTTGTTAATGATGACAATAATAAGGGTTCAATATGATGATAAGTGATGATCATATTAATACATGTAATTCAGTCATGATCAGGATAACCAGAGGTAACTTGGAATGATGCTCAGGTGTCATAATAGTGTGTAATAAGGCAATAAATAATAATTAATAGCCATCATGGTAACACCAGAAGTAATTTGAGGTATGTTGTAGTATATTCAAGCATCTGTGTTGTTTATTGACCAGTTCCCTACATGGGTCACTGGGGTATTTCATTCAGCTGAGGGGATCTTTTTAATCTTATTTCTATTTTTATTATGTCTTTAGTTTTATTATACCAATTTTTTTTTCTTTAACGTTCTTATGTATTTTGCAACTATTTTTCTTCAAAATTTGTTTTCTATTTTTATTTTTTATTTTATCTTCGTCGTTTATCTTCCTATAATTTTGATTTTGTTGAAGTATTTTTATAATTTTATCTCTATATCTTTATTCTTATTACTTCTATGTTGCATTTATGTTTATGATTTATTCTTTCACTTTATTTAATGCTATTTTCATCTATTTTATTGATGGTACAATTAGTAATGATAGTAATTCATGTTCTGA
The DNA here is from genome assembly GCF_046742065.1 of Oratosquilla oratoria. Taxonomy (NCBI): domain Eukaryota; kingdom Metazoa; phylum Arthropoda; class Malacostraca; order Stomatopoda; family Squillidae; genus Oratosquilla; species Oratosquilla oratoria. Next base: position 173,044 of record NW_027467461.1, on the reverse strand, counting down.
CTGAAGAATTTGTGATTTTTCTGTCTTGGAGCGTACCGACATGAGATGTAGGTATTTTGAGGGTAATTCCTTGAATTGTGATTTGGAAAGCATCTGTTTCCATCTTGACACCAATAGCAATGGTTACTCTGGTAGTGTTCCTGAATACCTTGGGCATAGTAACTAGGGTAACTGTAGTAATAGGCGTTTGTTTGTTTTTTGTTTGTCGGTTTTGCTGCCAAGTTGTGTACCGTTAGTCTGGTGTTCTTTGACACCTGGCCTCGTCTGGTATGGTAGTTAGGGCGAGTACCATTGCACCAGTTGGCTTGGTATTGTCGATGAGTATTGCCTTGGTAAAGTGGTTGGTATTGCATTGTTTGGTAATTGTTTTGGCTATTACAAGTGGTACGGTTGTTTCTTGTAAGATCAGGCTTCTGGATTGGCTGTCCTCGTTGATTTGCCTTCCTGTGGGGCTTTCTTTGACAGGATTTTGCCATTTCTTTCTTCGCCTGTCTTTGGAGGAAAGAATTGGTCACCGGCACCCCCTCGAATTCTTTCGTTACTTCAGCCAAAGCCATTTTGTATCTTCGAGATCGACGCTCCTTGTGGCTGAGCTTTTTCGCCTCCTCTTCCTCTGGACGCGAAGTTTGGTGTTTTTGTTCGCTCTGGAAGGAAAGAGACAAAAGAGAAGAAACATCGATCTCACAAGCAACGATGTCGGCTTCTTTTAGTTCGCCGGTCTCGCTTATCACGGCATCGGGAACTGCAGATTCCTGAAGGGTCGCTTTGTCACGAACTGGAGGCTCTTGAGTGGCCTCCAGGTCCAATGCCTGTGCCCTTGAGAAAGAAGTTCCTTCGGACTAGTCTTCGCGTGTGCCCAAATTGTTTTCACTTTCTTGAAGAATCTCCACTTCACCCAGAAGGTTCTACCCTTGTTTGGGTTCTTGGAGTTCTTTGCAGTCGTCCTTGGGCTCCTGTTGTTTGTTGTCGTCGATGGGAAGAGGGACTTCGAAGTCGACCGATGGCTTCTGGTCTACGCTGGTCCCTCTTCCGCAGCAGGACAAAGCTCGCAAAACTTCGCGGCACGTTTTCGAAACGGCCCGAAGAGCTTTGCCGAGGCCCTCGACGACACAGTTCAAGTAGTTGATCATTCGTGCACCTTAGATTCCTCTGGACACTTCTTTTGTTTCGCGAAAATGGCACATCCTCTTCAGACTGACAAACTGACAGGGTCAGTTTACGACAGGTGAGGCCATGAAAATTTGCATACATTAACAGTTACTGTAGTAATTGTGGTGGTGATCTATAAAAGAAATAGTGATTCTATTTCGTGTATATATGTATCCATGCATGTGTGTGTATACGCCCACGTGTGTACATATGTAATTAAGTATACAGTGTATGTATATGTACGTAATCGGGTTTGAATGCTCCAAAGTATTATTCAAACCCTTCAGTTAGGGTTGTGTTTTTTACTGTAGCCTTTTGGAATATATATCTTGCTGGTTTTCTAATGGCCATTGCTATTTTCTTAACAGCTCTATCTGTGGGCGGGAGCTGATGTACGTGAAAGATATCAAAATTCTTTACGATTCCATCTGTATCTTTCTGCCTTTTTAAGAACGTTTCCTTATGTTTAGGTTTTATTTTCCTTTCTGGTTCTATGTCGCGCTGGTTGGTAGTGTTTGGCGTTGAGGGCTTGTGACGGCGCAGAAAGCTATAGTAAAATGACAATAATAATGTTAACGATAATGATAATATTAATGGTGAAATTACTAACGCTAATAATAATGATATATTAATCTGTCTATATAGCAAAGGCAGTGTTCACTACGTCTATTCCATTCCTTGACCACTCTATTAGTATACCAGCTATGAGAAGTGGGGTTGGAAAGCGAGCTGGCAGGTGAAAGAATATTGGGGTGGTTTGCGTACACGGAAATGATTAAGAAAGACTAGCAAATAGAGTGAAAAGGGAATGTCTGTTGAGCAGGGAGTGGAGTAGGCAAGTGATAGGTGTGAGTAATATGTAATAAAAGTAAACAGAGTAAAGAAAAAATAAACGGTTTAAATGTCATTACCCACAGACAGTAACGACACAAAATAGGCCTGGCCACATGTTCCAACTGCTCCAGATGCAACCCCCACACAGAACACTTCATACTACTATGCTCCACACAATTCCCAGACGACACGATGTTTCTCCTCTTAATGACTTATACTCCCGACCTAGAGGTCGTGGTTCTTCTACAAGAGAGATCAGGGCAACAGACTGATTGATACTCCAACACTGAAAGTGACCCTCAGTCATCATCCATAACTCCCAACCCACCTGATTGTAGGTTATTTAAGATATGAAGTAGATAGATTATATCCAAACCCCATTGTTGTTTTTGCCACCGCTTTGGGCACGCTGGACAACCCCATGCTCAAATCCAGCTCAACTCCGATCAAGATCAAAGTGCAGTATACCAGTCTGAAAGGGAAGTCTTCTATGTCAAGCTCGAAAAATATTAGTTTCCGAGGGAAAAAAAAAAAAAAAAAATGTACGAGCCAGGAACATTGGACCAAAAATTACAAACATGAAATCTAGCATCTGAAGACCAGTTATTATCATTCTTATATTATTGTTGTTGTTATCATTATTATTATTATTATTATCATTATTATTATTATTATTATTATTATTATTATTATTATTATTATTATTATTATTATTATTATTATTATTATTATTATTATTATTATTATTATTATTATTATTATTATTATTATTATTATTATTATTATTATTATTATTATTATTATTATTACTATTATTGTCGGTGTTATAATTATCATTATTATAATCGTTATCATTATTATCATTACTATCATTATCATATTCCTATTATTGCTTATTTTTATATATATATATATATATATATATATATATATATATATATATATATATGTATGTATGTATGTATATATACATAAGACTAAAATGTAGTAGTACATTTAGTAACCTCTGCTGAAGAGGACCACAGTAGTGGTCGAAATATACAGTTCGTCTGTTTCTTTTG
>NW_027467461.1:102500-157500 GCF_046742065.1 Oratosquilla oratoria | reverse complement strand
CGAGCCCGATCTCTCTAGGCGGAGCTCCGAAGGCCGATCTCCCGAGGACGAGCTCCACAGGCCGTGCTCCTGAGGTCAAGTTCCCGAGGCCGAGCTCCCGAGGCCGAGCTCCCGAGGCTGAGCTCCCGAATCCGACCTCCCGAATCCGACCTCCCGAGGCCGACCTCACGAGGCCGACTTCCACAGGCCGAGCTCCACAGGCCGAGCTCCACAGGCCGATCTCCACAGGCCGATCTCCACAGGCCCAGCTCCACAGGCCCAGCTCCATAGGCCGAGCTCCACAACCCGAGTTCGTGTGGCCGAGATCCCGACGCCGAGTTCCCAAGGCCGACCTTTTGAGGCCGAGCCTCAAAGGCCCAACTCCACAGGCCGAGTTCCAGAGGCTGAGGTCTAGAGGTCGAGTTCCATAGGCCGAGCTCAACATACCAAGTTCCAGAGTCCGAACTCCACAGGCCGAGCTCAAAAGGGCGAGCTCCCGAGGCCGAGCTCCTGACACCGAGCTCCGTAGGCCGAGCTCCCGAGGCCGAGCTTCACAGGCCGAGCTCCACAGGCCTAGCTCCACAAGCCGAGCTCAACATACTGAGCTCCACAGGGCGAGCTCCACAGGCCGATCTCAAAAGGGCGAGCTCCCGAGGCCGAGCTGCCGAGGCCGAGCTCCTGAGGCTGAGCTCCTGAGGCCGACCTCCCGAGGCCGAGCTCCCGAAACCGATCTTCCGAGGCCGAGCTTCCGATGTGTGGGGCTCGGCCTGTGGAGCTCGGCCTCGGGAGCTCGTCCTCGGGAGCTCGTCCTCGGGAGCTCCGTTGTGTAGCTCGGCCTCGAGAGCTCGGCCTGTAGAGCTCGGCCTGTGGAGCTCGGCCTGTGGAGCTCGGCCTGTAGAGCTCGGCCTGTGGAACTCAGCCTGCAGAGCTCGGCCTGTGGAGCTCGGCTTGTGGAGTTCGGCTTGTGGAGCTCGGCTTGTGGAGTTCGGCCTGTGGAGCTCGGCCTGTGGAGCTAGGCCTGTGGAGCTCGGCCTATGGAGCTCGACCTGTGGAGCTCGGCCTGTGGAGCTCAGCCTGTGGAGCTCCACCTGTGGAGATCGGCCTCGGGAGGTCGACCTCAGGACCTCAGTTTTGGGAGCTCGGCCTGTAGAGCTCGGCCTGGGGAAAACAGACTCTGGAGCTCGGCCTCTGGAGCTCGGCCTGTGGAGCTCGGCATCTGGAGCTCGGCCTCTGGAGTTCGGCCTGTGGAGCTGGGCTTGTGGAGCTCGGCCTTTGAAGCTCGGCCTGTGAAGGTCGGCCTATGTAGCTCGGCCTATGTAGCTCGGCCTGTGGAGCTCGGCCTGTGGAGCTCGGCCTGTGGAGCTCGGCCTGTGGAGTTCGGCCTCAGGAGCTCGGCCTTTGGAACCCCTGCCTCGGGAGCTCGGCCTCGTGAGCTCGGCCTCGGGAGCTCGACTTCGGGAGCTCGGCCTCTGGAGCTCGGCCTCTGGAGCTCGGCCTCGGGAGCTCGGCCTGTGGAGCTCAACCTTTGGAGCTCGGCCTGGGAAGTTGGGCCTTTGAGGCTCAACCTCGGGAGCTTGACCTCGGGAGCTCGGCCTCTGGACTTCGGCCTCGGGAACTCGGCCTCGGGAACTCGGCCTGTGGGGCTAGGCCTGCGGAGTTCGGCCTGTGGAGCTCGGCCTGTGGAGCTTGGCCTCTGGAGGTCGGCCTGTGGAGCTTGGCACTGTGGAGCTCAGCCTTTGAAGCTCGGTCTCGGGAGCTCGGTCTATGGTGTTCGGCCTCTGGAGCTAGGCCTCGGGAGCTCGGCCTGTGGAGCTCGGGCTCTGTAGCTCGGCCTGTGGAGCTCGGCCTGTGGAGCTCGGCCTGTGGAGCTCGGCCTCTGTAGCTCGTCCTGGGGAGCTCGGCCTGTGAAGCTCGGCCTGTGGAGCTCGGCCTTTGAAGGTCGGCCTCGGGAGCTCTTCCTTGGGAGCTCGGCCTTTGGAGCTCGGCCTGTGGAGCTCGGCCTCTGTAGCTCGGCCTGTGGAGCTCGGCCTGTGGACCTCGGCCTTTGAACCTCGGTCTCGGGAGCTCGGCCTGTGGAGCTCGGCCTCTGTAGTTCGGCCTCTGGAGCTCGGCCTCTGGAGCTCGGCCTCTGTAGCTCGTCCTCGGGAGCTCGGCCTGTGGAGCTAGGCCTGTGGAGCTCGGCCTAGGGAGCTCGGCCTCTGGAGCTCATCCTCGGGAGCTCGGCCTGTGGAGCTCGGCCTCGGGAGATTGGCCTCTGGAGCTCTGCCTGTGGAGTTCGGCCTGTAGAGCTCGGCCTGTGGAGCTCGGCTTGTGGAGCTCGGCCTCTGGAGCTCGGCCTCGAGAGCTCGGCCTGTGGAGCTCGGCCTCGAGAGGTCGGCCTGTGGAGCTCGGCCTGTGAAGCTCGGCCTGTGGAGCTCGGCTTCTGTAGCTCGGCCTCGGGAGCTCGGCCTTGGTAGCTCGGCCCTGGTAGCTCGGCCTCAGGAGCTCGGCCTCAGGAGCTCGGCCTCAGGAGCTCGGCCTCTGGAGCTCGGCCTCTGGAGCTCGGCCTCGGGATTCGGCCTGTGGAGCTCGGCCTCTGTAGCTCGGCCTCTGGAGCTCGGCCACTAGAGTTCGGCCTCTGGAGCTCCGCCTTTGGTGCCCGGCCTCTGGAGCTCAGCCAGTGGAGCTCAACCTCTGGAGCTTGGCAGTGGCTGAGCACTAGAAGTTGGTACTGAGTGTTAAAAGGTTAGATTTGTACTTTTTTTTTTATTTTTTGTAATCTTACTCGGAATTCAAATTTATCACTTTACTTCAGGAAGGACATTTCTACGTTGAATAGAATCGTTTGATGGGAGCTAGAAAATAACAGAATGAAAATGTAATTGAAATATATTTAATTCTCTAAGGGAAAGTTTTCTTTTAAATAAAGTCTTTAGTTAAAGACAAAAATAACCGTAATATGAAAATCGTCTCGTCTATATCACATTGTCAGATTGGAAGAAATACAACGGCGAGCCACAAAACTGATTCCAAATATCAAAAATAAATCATATGAAAATCGATTAAAGCATATGAATCTGTTTTCCCTAAAAGAGCGTAGACTCAGAGGTGACTTGATAAAGGTCTTTAAGATTCTGAAAGGAATTGAAAACGTCAAAAGTGACAAAATTTTCACATTGAATGAGAATCCGATAAAAAAAATAAGGGTCTCAAACTGTCAGGAAATAGATTTAATTTGGAAGTAGGTAGAAACAACTTTGCCAACCTTGTGGTTAATGAATGGAATAAACTTCCTGCAGAGGCAGTGCAATGTAGTTCAGTTGGAAACTTTAAGAATCGTTTTGATAAACACCTAAGCAAGATGCTGTAATCACTGACACCTATTTCATATTATTTGTTTATTTGTTTGTTATTATTTGTTTGTTTATTATTATTTGCTTGATTGTCATTTATCAGTTATCTGTTAATTTATCAATATTTACTATTTACCTGTTTGTTTACTATTTAACTACACCTGTGTATTTATTTACTTTATCTATTATTTTTTTTATATTATTACAATTTTTATTTATTTTTTATCTATTTATTATTATAATAATTTTTTTCTGCACCCGACCTAGTTATGGACCAAAAGGTCTCATGTCGGCATGGTCCTCCTTTGTAATCTCATGTCTTTAGGAACACCATTCATTTAAGCTTCCAGTACGCTTTCTTTGGTCTTCCTCCTTCTACCCTGGCCTCTTCTTCCTCCTCCTCTTCTCTTCTCTTCCTCGTCCTCCTCTCTTCTCTCCATTCCCATGTATCTTCTCCAACCCCATCTTTTGTAGTTTTGCCTCCTCCATCTATTACATATGTGATATCTATTACAGCGCACATCTTAGAATCGGTCATTTTATTGTATTATATATCATTGTCTGGGTATTTTTCAAAATACCCATTTGTTTAAAATGAAAAAATGGACAATAATACAAGCACACACACACACACACACACACACACACACACACACACACACACACACACACACACACACACACACACACACACACACACACACACACACACACACACACACACACACACACACACACACACACACACACACACACACACACACACACACACACACACACATATATATTCCTCTTCTTTTCATTCGTTTGGTTTTCTTCGTCCATTCCACCTACCTTCCCGTACCACATCTTTAGGTTCTTGTCTGCTTTCTAAATTCACGTTTAAGTTTTTTTTTTTTCACATTTTCTTTCCCTTCTTTTACATATTCTCCCCCTCCTCCTCCTCCTCCTCCTCCTCCTCCTTCTCTTCCTTCTCTTTTTCCTTGTCCTCTCTCTCTTCCTTCTCCTCTTCCTATTCCCTCTCCTCTTCCTTCTCTTCCTCCTCCTCCTCCTACTTCTCCCTCTCCTCCTTTCCCTCCTCTATCTCCTTCTCCTCCTCTTCATCCTTCTCCTCAACCTCCTCTTCCTTCTCCTCCTCCTTCTCCTCCTCTTCCTCCTCTTCCTCCTCCTTCTCCACCCCCTTCTTTTCCTACCACTTCTTCGCCTCCTCCTCCTCCTTCTTTTCCTTCTCGTCTTACTCCTCCTCCTCTTCTTTCTCCTCCTCATCCTCATTCTCTTCCTTCTCCACTTCCTCTTCCTTCTTCTTCTTCTCCTCCTTCACTTCCGTACAACCAACCGTTGCAGATGTATAACTTATTGTTGCCTATTGTATTTCTACATACAATAGTACGCTGACAAGGAAGATGATGCTTCGTAAGTAGAATTGTATTAATACAATAACAACAACTAAAGATGTATTTGCATGTTTCTGATACGGTCTGTGTCTAGGAGAGAGAGAGAGAGAGAGAGAGAGAGAGAGAGAGAGAGAGAGAGAGAGAGAGAGAGAGAGAGAGAGAGAGAGAGAGAGAGAGAGAGAGATAGTGAGATAGATAGGTAAATAGATACATAGGCAGAGAGATATATAGACAGATAGATAAAGATAGGTAGATCGATCGATAGATAGATAGATAGATAGATAGATAGATAGATAGATATGTAGATAGATAGATAGATAGATAGATAGATAGATAGATAGAGAAAGAGAGAGAGAGAGATAGATAGATAGATAGATAGACAGATAGATAGATAGATAGATAGATAGATAGATAGATAGATAGATAGATAGATACATAGATAGAGAGAGAGAGAGAGAAAGAGAGACAGGCAGAAAGAGATATAGATAGGCGGAGGAAGATATAGATATAGATAGAGATAAGATACGTATATCGATAGATAGACAGATAGAGAGAGAGAGAGAGAGAGAGAGAGAGAGAGAGAGAGAGAGAGAGAGAGAGAGAGAGAGAGAGAGAGAGAGAGAGAGAGAGAGAGAGAGAGAGAGAATGGTCACAGAAGAATAAAGGATGGGAAAGTGGGCAACAAAGGTTAAGAAAAGAAAAGGAAAGCAAAGACAAAGATGGTGAGAGAGAGAGAGAAGGAGAGAGATAGAGAGAAACACCAAGGATTTAAACTCTTCATTCTTGTGTCACATGTTACGTGTACATACACGCAAGCACGTACGTACGCGCACACACACACACACACACACACACACACACACACACACACACACACACACACACACACACACACACACACACACACACACACACACACACACACACACACACACACACACACACACACACACACACACACACACACACACACACACACACACACACACACACACACTAAGATTTTATATGTGTACTTGATATAGAGCGGAAATGTTCTTGTGCCCATGCGTGCCACATACTTTAAAGTAGCGAGTTAATTAGTTTAAAATTGCTGTTCGTGTTGGACCATTGGTCCTGCCACCTGATCCTACAGTATGATCTAATAAAAAAAAATTAGGTCTTCGCAGGGAACCTTTATAGAGCGGAAACCCGGGGTGGAAGCTGCCTGTTTGGCAGCTGTATCAGCTTGCTCATTTCCTCGAATTCCCACGTGTGAAGGAACCCAGCGGAACTTTATGTCAACTTGTTTTCGAGAGTGCAGGAGGACCAGCCAATTCTGCACCTCTTGGATAAGTTGATTAGGGGGTATCAATCCTTGTAGCGCTGTCAATGCACTTTGGGAATCGAAATAAATAATATATGAATCCTCATTTCTGCTTGTGTTAAAAATAAGTTTTAGACAGCTATAGATAGCATAAATTTCTGCATTAAAATTTGAGAATTGATTGGGAAGGCTCCTTTTAATGATTTTTTCTCCAAGGATGATAGCACATCCAGTTCCAGTAGCCGTTTTTGACCCATCGGTGTATACAGTAATCGAGTTTTTTGTGTTCAGAAATACGGGCTAAGAAGTTACTTTTCAATTGAGCACTTGAGTTGATCTTTTTGCTCTCTTTCATTTGGCAAATGTTTATAGGTGGCCTACACCACGGAGGGTGTTTTGCAAAAGTGATTTCCATAACTAGAGGAGGAATAAGGCCTACCTCTCTTGTACTATTGTTTAATCTCACTTCAAGGGGCTTAGGCAAAGTAGGTTTAGTGTGTGCTCTGTCGATAGGTTGTTTTATATACTTGTAGTTTGGATTAGAATGTGTAGTTAGTGCTCTTGACATATATCTGAGACCCTGTTCTTCCCTTCGAATGGAAAGAGGGGGAAAACCAGAGTCCACATAAAGACTTTCAACAGGAGAAGTCTTAAAAGCCCCAGTACAAATGCGTAGCGCCATGTTGTGTACTACATCCAGTTTTTTCAATAGTGTCTTACATGCTGAGGCATAAACCTACGAGCCATAATCAATCTTACTTAGGCATATGGCTTGATATAATCTTAATAGTGTAGTACGGTCAGCTCCAAAATTCGTGCCACTAACAACTTTAAGAATCTTACATCGTTGTTTGACATTAACTGCTGTCTCATTTATATGGTCAGCAAAAGTTAATTTTTTGTCAAAAACAATTCCTAGATATTTAACTTTGTCTTCATATATCATAATTGAGTCTTCTAAAAACAATGTTGGGATTACTTCCCTTTTTTTGTGTTCTGCAAAAGCGTATAGCTTTAGTTTTTTCGGTAGAGAATTTCAATCCTTTATTATTTGCCCATTTAGTAGCAGCATTAATTGCATTCTGAATTTTGATACAGGCTTCAACTGCAGTAGATTTACTACATATAAAAACAATATCATCTGCGAATGCTTGGCCAATTACTCCGACAGGGAGTTGTTGCCATTAATGGCAACACTAAAGAAGGTTGGGCTAAGGACACTTCCTTGTGGAATACCTTCTTTCTGTAGATATTCTGATGATAGGCTAGAGCCTATTCGCACTTTTAACAATAGATTTGATCAAAAATCTTTGGCAAAGTTAAACATATTGCCACCGATATTCCAATCTGCTAGCTGTTTTAAAATACCGGCTCTCCAGGTAGTGTCAAAAGCTTTTTCCAAATCGAAGAACACTGCAATGGTCCGATTTCGGATTGCAAAAGCATTTTGTATCTCACGTGTGAGATATAATAGGGGATCCAAAGTACTTCTGTTTTTGCGGAAGCCATATTGCCTCTCTGATAATCAATTCTTTGATTCTAGGAGCCACACCAAACGAATATTCACCATTCGTTCATAGATCTTAACAATACAGCTGGTAAGAGCTATAGGTCTGTAACTTTTGGGATCACTAGGGTCTTTTCCAGGTTTCAAAAATGGAACTATAACAGAGTTTTTCCACAACTTATATGAGGTTCCTGAACACCAAAATTCATTCAAAACATCAATAAAGAATTTTTTAGACTCCCGAGGTAGATGGGAAATCATTGCATATGTGATATCATCTTCTCCAGGTGCTGTTGGTGAAGATAAAGATAAGGCATGTTCAAATTCGATGATTTTAAATGGAGTGTTATATGCCTCAGCATTAGTGCAAGCAGGCGGAGTAACTACTGTTGTTTTCACCTCCCCTTGTAGTCACTGTCACCACTGTCAGACCTCTCCCTCTATTCTGTTAGTAGTCACTTAATTTCCCCTCACGTCTTTTCTTATAAGTATCCAGTAGTTTTCCAGTACTTTTTAAGCAGTAGGCCCCATGCCTAGTTTCCTTTAGTCTCACTAGTTTCCAAGTGCATTAGGGCCCTTGCCTAGTTCTTGTCATGTACTTCAAATCAGTCCTGGGGTAAAGAAATTGTACTTTTCTTCTTTCACTGTAATTTCACAGTCTTGTTACACTCAGGATCTCTCTCTCTCTCGTCTCCCCACATCGTCTCCCGAGATCCCCGTATCCTACGCTAAGCTACCTTCGTCTGACGTCACTAATTTTTCTAATCCAATCTCCTCTGACTTCTCAAATAAATGTCACTCCTTATGGGCGTGATTTTGAATTCATGCACCAATAGTTTTTTCTCTTTCTCCACCTTGCTCCAATCCGGAAAGCCATTGCAATGCCACTAGCAATATCGTTTACCTCAGCATTAGTCAAACGAAGCTAACCTGCGCTTACAGAGTTTTGATTACATCATCAATTATAAAACGGTCACCACCGTCGGTGTGCTTACATAGACAGAACGACGCCTTGGATGTTATCAAACAGCAGGCAAGCAGGCGTCGAGTCTGAATTGTTGAGTCAGCATTCTAATGCCCTAGTGTTTCCCAAGCTCATTTCCATTCGTACAACTACCGGCCTCTTACAGTTGTGTTCCTTATACTGTGGAATTCAGGGGAGTAGTGACTGGCACTTGAGATATTTGAGTAGTGCTGTGCAAATGCCTCTGCCACTTCTCTTGTATCTGATATAACAACTAAGTTGATTTTTAGAATGGGCAGGGGGGAGGGGAAAATTTCCCTGATAGTTTGCGTATTCTGTCCCAAACTAAAATAAGTGGGGAATTATACTTTAATTCTGATATGTATCTTATGAACGTCTCTCTCCTTGCTTCTTTGAAATTTTGCTTTTGTTTAGCAAGGTTTCTCTTGTATATCAACCTGTTTATCAGGATTGGACGTCTTCGATAACGTTTGTAACAGGCTCTAGTAATTCTTCTGCTCAAGGCACAATTACTGTTCCACCAAGGTATCAGTGGACGTCGAGGTTTCCCTGTTGTTTTGGGAATTGATAGCATAGCTCCTCCAGTCATTATACTAGTTAGATATTCGTATGCACCTGAAGGACTAGGGAAATCATTACCTTTACTTTGTTGGATCTTTCATAGTGTCGCCAATTTGCTTCCTTTGTCTTCCATTTGGGCAAACATGGGGAGGGTATATTTTGGACATACTTAAGATGTATAGGAAAATGGTTACTTCCATAGGGATTATCATCCACTGACTACTGATAATCTAATCTTAAAGATGATGAGCATATTGTAAGATCAATTGCAGAATTGGAGTTGTGGACTACATCAAACCTTGTGGGGGAACCATCGTTCATTAAAACTATATCGTTATAGTCTAGTAGTTCTTCAATTAAAAGTCCACGATGGTCGCATCTATTTTCTCCCCATAATGTATGCTTTGCATTAAAATCCCCCATTAAAATGAAAGGTTGAGGTAGCTGGTTTAAAAGTGATTGTAAATCGTTAACTTCTAATTGCCTTGGATTACCATCTCTGTCCACTAATCGAGATTCTAAGTCAGGTTCTAGATATAGGGAGCACAAAGTGATCCATTTATTTATGAAGATTTGTGTTGCACAAACTTGTAGTATCGTGTTTAATTGTACAGCTTTTTGTGGTAATGACTTGGTCAAAATAATACTTGTGCCACCATGAGCACGTTCACCTACAGGAGGTGGAGATTTGTAGAATGTAAAGTTGTGTCCACAGTTGGGTATAACATTGCCCAGTTTAGTTTCTTGTAGACAAATGGCGGCTAAATTGTTCATTAAAAAGAACCCGGAGCTGTTCTCTATTTGAATGGAAACCTCGCATGTTCCATTGAAATAGGGCCATTATTTGTTATTGGATGGTTTTTTATTTGGTTTTCCAGGTATGGAATGGTTTGTTTTGGGAAGATTCTGTTTATGTTTTGTAGAGGAATATGACAAGTTCTCGAGAGTTCTGCTATTTCCTTTCTTTGGTGCCCTACCATGATGTGAAGATTTAGTTGATGGTGAGGGAGTACAGGGTCTCTTTTGTCTTTGAGGCTCCATCTCCACATCTTGCACCTGAGCTATACGAGTTGCTTTGATCAAGGTGTCATTGTGGGAGTTATCCAGATCAGGTGGTAAAGCTGTCTGAAAGGTCTTTCGTGAGGCCTGAGAAGTTCCCTGGAGAGGGGTTTTGGACAAGGGGTTATTCTGGGAATTACCCAGATCAGGCGGCAAAGCTGCCTGGGAGGTCTTTAGTGAGGCCTGAGAAGTTCCCTGGAGAGGGGTTTGATCAAGGGGTCCTTCTGGGAATTACCCAGATCAGGCGGTAAAGCTGCCTGGGAGGTCTTTAGTAAGGCCTGAGAAGTCCCCTGGAGAGGTGGTTTGATCAAGGTGTCATTCTGGGAATTACCCAGATCAGGCAGTATAGCTGCCTGAGAGGCCTTCTGAGAGGCCTTTGGAGTCCCCTGGAGAGGGGACGAAGAAGATTTCTGAGATGAAGTCTGAGAAGTTGAATGCACTTCAAGCTCAGAGGGGGAAGGCTGAAGTTTTGGATTGGGATTGGATTTGATAGGTTGATTCTTAATTGAATTTCCATTTTTTAGAACATCACTGTATTGAGGTCTATTGAACAGAAGTCTTTTTGCCTGGCCAATGCTTAGATGTTCTGCTTGAGCTTTCTCTATAGCTGCTTTTTTCCTTTTTAAATGACTCACATTCTTTATATCTAGCACTATGATTTCCCTTACAATTTATACATAATGTAGGATTAGAACAATCATCTTCATGTTTTTGTAATGAACAGGTTGCACATAGCTGATCTTTTGTGCATACCTTTGATGAGTGACCATAGCCAAAACACTGGAAGCATTATAGTGGTCTATGCTTAAAAGTTCTGACATGAAATCTTTCTCTGTCAATGTATATATATTCTGGAATTTGATCATTTTTAAATGTAAAAATAATCATTTTTGACTATGGTACCTTGAAAAAAATTCCAAATTTTATCATCACACATTTCAAGTAGTTCCTCATCAGACAGGTCATATAAATCTTGACTGAAAACTACTCCCTTGGCATAGCTAAAATTATAGTGTGGTTTGACCTCTTTTATTATATCTGTGTTTTTAAGTTTAGAAATCATGTGCCCTTGTCTATAAGACCTTTTAGAAACCAAAAATCTGTTCTTTCTGAATCTGATAATATCGGAGTTATTAATTGTTCCTACCATTGACCTCAAATATTTTTTGAAATGGAAGATATTACGAAATTCTGAATTTGTTGAAATAATTAGCCACCTGGCAGGTAGAGGTGTCCTCTCAGCACTTCTTTCTGTTGTTTCCTCATTAACTCTATCTGGACAAAATAAGTTCACATTAATATTGTGGGGAACTTTTTGAATTAAATTGCATTTTAAGCACTTCGAAGATGTATTCTTAAAAGCATTAACAGCATCCTTACGAGAAGCAAATTCTATCCATATTCTCCAAGATTCCAAATTTCTAGTTTCACAATACTTTATAACTTTCATTTCTCCGAACATTCCAAACATCTCCAAAATTTTGGAACAATTTAAGTCTGAGGGGAGAGAATTAATATAAAGAATTCTCTCGTCTCCATTTGGTACAGTACATAGCAGGATATCTTCGTTTTTTTTAGGAGCTCCTACTCCTGGGGTGGCAATGTTAGGAGAGGGATCGGGGGCTTTAGGAGGAGGATCAGGTAGTGGTGGGGGTTTGGAATGTGTAGCGTCAACAGCCGCCATGATCGTATATATTTATAAGCCACACCATATATTGAGAAGGAAGGATCAGTACATAGAAGAAGATACTGCAGTTGCCTGATGCCTCAAGCAATAAAAGAAAAGTCTCTGCAGAGTCGGGAAGTTCCAGAAACGACTATTTACACATGCAGGGTCTCGGAGGCGAGTTAGAGACTTTGTCAACCCGGAAGTCTGTCCTCTTTTGTTTTGTCCCATTTAGGATGGGTCCGGCGTAGTCACTCTGCATGTGTACTGGCTAGGGAGAAAGGAAGTCGGTAGCCTAGTACCTGCCTCGCAAACATGCATTCCCCAGTCGGTGAGCTTTCGGCCCTCGCAGGGAGTAGTGACCTCGCGGTATCCATCCCCACTTGACTGGGTTCAGACATGTAGCTTGGGAGGCACCAAGATACCAGAACCTTCCTTAACAAGTATTAGAGAAAGATGGTGAAAAAGGAGAGTAGGGTAGCAAATATGAAGGATAGGGATAGGGGAGTTCACAAAGGAAAATGTGAGGGACCCCCTATCCATTCACTACCCCCCCATATATATATATATATATATATATACACATAAATATACATACATATATATATACATATATATATATATATATACACATAAATATACATACATGTATATATATATATATATATATATATATATATATCTGCCTATGTATCTATTTACCTGTCTATCTCTCTCTCTCTCTCTCTCTCTCTCTCTCTCTCTCTCTCTCTCTCTCTCTCTCTCTCTCTCTCTTCTTTTCGTCTCCTAGACACAGACCGTATCAGAAACATGCAAATACATCTTTAGTTGTTGTTATTGTATTAATACAATTCTACTTACGAAGCATTATCTTCCTTGTCAGCGTACTATTGTATGTAGAAATACAATAGGCAACAATAAGTTATACATCTGCAACGGTTGGTTGTATGGAAGTGAAGGAGGAGAAGGAGGAGAAGAAGAAGAAGGAAGAGGAGGTGGAGAAGGAAGAGAAGGAGGAGGAGGAGGAGGAAGACGAGAAGGAAAAGAAGGAGGAGGAGGCGAAGAAGAGGTAGGAAAAGGAGGAGATGGAGAAGGAACACAAAGGAACACAAAGGAAGAATAAACAACAGCAGGCCTACTGGCCCTAACGAGGCTGTTTGTGTTAACTAAACTACACTACAGTTAAGGAAACAGGGCAACTAGGCGATAGAAGATGAACTAATACTACTGCTATCACTATCCTATCCGATTAATCCAATTATGATCAAATGTCTGGTTGTCATATCTTTTATTGCAAAGGATAATAATTTATCTGCGGATTAGATTCCAAGTATTTGTCTAAGCGATCTTTAAATGTTGTTATCGTGTTACTTTCGAACTAACACTACTGCTATCACTATCCTATCCGATTAATCCAATTATGATTAAATGTCTGGTTGTCATATCTTTTATTGCAAAGGATAATATTTTATCTGCGGATTAGATTCCAAGTATTTGTCTAAGCGATTTTTAAATGTTGTTATCGTGTTACTTTCGACGACAGTGGGAGGTAACGAATTCCACACGTTAACAACCCGGTTAAAGAAGAAGTGCTTACTTTCGTTCGTAGAGAATCTTTTGCCAATTACTTTGAAATCGTGGCGTCTTCTTGTATTTGATTGGTCTAATAAGAAGTAATCATTGACATTAATGTTGTCAAAGCCTTTGAACATTTTAAAAACCTCAATCAAATCTCCTCGCATTCTTCTTTTTGAGAGGGAGAATAAGTTTAGATTTTTTAGTCTTTCTTCATACGGCAGATTTCTCAGCCTTGGTATCATTTTGGTCACTCTCTGTTGTACTCTTTCTAGTTTGTTAATATCTTTCTGGTAGTATGGGGACCAAAATTGTACACAGTATTCTAGATGGGGACGAACCAAGGAGTTAAAGAGGTTTAGCAATATTTTTTCTGATTTCTTTTCGAAGATTCTTCCGATGAAGCCAACTAATTTGTTTGCTGTTTTAACAGCTTCTGAGCAATGTTGACTTGGCTTCAAATCATTTGATATTAAGACTCCTAGATCTTTTTCTTTAGTTACTGAATCCAGTATTTTGCCATTCATTTGGTATTGGATGTGATCATTGTTACCTCCAATGTGCATAACTTTACATTTGTTAACGTTAAATTTCATTTGCCACTTGCTAGCCCAACTTGATAATTTATCTAGATCGGATTGTAGAGTTTCTTTCTCTTTGGTGGTTGTTACTTTAACGGCAATTTTTGTGTCATCAGCAAATTTTGATACTTTGCAGAGGAGGTCGTCATCTAGATCATTTATATATATTAAGAACAAGACGGGTCCCAAAACTGATCCTTGCGGTACGCCACTTTTAACGTCGAGCCAGCTAGATGATGCCCCGTTAATTATGACCCTCTGTTTCCGCTCTGAGAGCCAATCTTTAATCCAGTTGTGGATATTACCAGAAATGCTGTGCATTTTTAATTTGTCGAGCAATCGTTTGTGGGGGACTTTATCGAATGCCTTCTGAAAATCTAGATAGATTATATCAACAGATCTACATTCCTCGTATTTGTTAAAGACGTCATGAAAAAAGTCAAGGAGATTAGTTAGATATGAGCGTTTGCTTCGGAAGCCATGTTGTGAATCTTTCATGATCTTATTTTCTTCTAAAAAATTTACTACGCTGTCACGGATAATTGTCTCTAGCAGTTTGCACACAATCGAAGTTAGGCTAATCCGTCTGTAGTTGCCTGGTTGTGATTTGTCCCCTTTCTTGAATATTGGTGTTACGTTAGCACATTTCCAATCCGATGGGACTTTACCGAGTGCTAATGATCTGTTGAAGAGGATGCACAAGGGTTTACCGATTTGATTTTTGACTTCTTGCAGAATTCTAGGTGAAATTTTGTCAGGTCCCGGGGCTTTATTCATTTTGAGCTTATCAATCACTTGTACGACATCCCTTTCTGTAATTATGAGTTGATTTAAAACGTTTTGGCACATTTTATGTTCTGGTGGCTGATACACTGAGCAATCTTCGTCTGTGAAGACGGATGCAAAAAAATTATTAAGGATTGAGGCCATCTCATTTTCATCATCCGTATGTTTTCCTTCATCGTCATTTAATGGTCCAATGCCGCAGGTGAGCGTTTTCTTCTTATTCGCATAACTATAGAATTCTTTAGGGTTCGACATGCTTGCCTCAGCAATGTACTCTTCAAGATCTTTCTTACTACGCTTTATCAGTGTTTTTGTTTCGCGGCGAATTCTGTCTAGTGTTAGTTTATCGTATTGGCTTTTAGCTGATAAATACTTTTTGTACGCACTCTTTTTACGAGAGAGGTTGTTACTAATTTCCCTATTCCACCACTTTGGTTTATTTGTTGCCGGGCGTCTCTCACGATAGGGAACACAGAGATTTACAGCATTGTTTAGGTCCTTGATGAAGTTTTCCCACGCTTTATCAATATCAGTCTCGTTCGAAGTTGTACTCCAGTCTAAGTCTTCTAGTAATGATCGAAGTCTATTGAAATTAGCTCTACGGAAGTCGGGTACTTTTTCTTTGCTGGTCTTAGATAAATTGGCTTCCATTTTAATTTTGAATGTAATGGTACGATGATCACTAGTGCTGAATAATGGGCCTATATCTACTTCGTTTACAAGATTTTCTGTTGTAGAGAATATTAGGTCAAGGATGTTATCTCCTCGGGTAGGGCTGTGGAGGCCACTTTCCAGTAAGTTACTATACAAGTCTCGTCCTGTATGCGAACTCAAATCTTCACCCCATCTCTTCACCGGTAAGTTAAAGTCTCCCATGATGACTGTCTCGCAGCATTGGTTAGTTTCTACGATTAGATCGAATATTTTTTCGTCATTTACTAGTAGCTGACCCGGTGGTCTATAAACAAGTCCAATTATTACTTTAGATTTACTGCAATTGGTTCTTATTTCAACAAACAATATATCAACATTTGTTACTGTTTCTGTTTTTAACAGTGATGGTTGGAGGGAGTTATGGACATACAAGATTACTCCACCACCTATTCTATTTTTTCTTTCGCAGCTGAAAATTGTGTAGCCTGACAAACAGTATTCCGCTATAAAGTCTCGACTTGATGTGTCCAGCCATGTCTCTGTTACTCCTATCACGTGATAGTTGCCTGTCGCTCCGAGAATCTCTAGATCTTCGAACTTGTTTCGTATGCTGCGAGCATTAACGTAACATAGATTGATATCTGCCACTTTTCTGTTTTGCTCTATTAAGGGGATGTTGATGGGGGCTCCGCTGATGAGTTTTTTCTTCTGATGTCGGTCAGGTTGTTGTTGAGCAGCCTACCTAACCTTGCTGCTCCGGCTACATTCAAGTGGAGACCGTCGTCTTCAAAAAGAGTTTTATCGAAGTAGAAGTTGTCCCAGAAGTTGACAAAGTGTACTTTTTCCTTTTCACAGAGGGATTTTACTCTGTTGTTCGCACTGAATGCTTTGTCGTAGAATATGTCTATGTCGAAACATTTTCCCCTTCTCTGGAATCTGGGAAGGATCCCTGAGATGACAAGGTTTTTCTCGGGAACCTTTTCTTTATATTTCCTGATTGTACTCCGGTACTTTTCGATGAGGTCTTCCGATCGAGTTGATTCGACGTCATTCGTACCGGCGTGGATTATGAATACCGTATTTGCGTCCGCTTCTTTTGTGACTTCGTCACAGGACTCGGCGATGTCATCGAGTCCGGCGCCTCTATACATATAGCACCTTCTGCGGCCATTTGAAGAGCGGCCACAGAACTCTTCGGATTGGTGCCTCACTATGGAGTCTCCTACTAAACGAGTCTCAAACTCGTCCTCCTTGGCTAGTTCTAAAACTTTAAATCTGTTGGAGGTGGTGGGTCCTGATGATATCTGTGCCCTCCGGCGGGGTTTGGCACCTCTCTTGACCATTTGCCATCCCCCATCCCGTGTAACGGGTGGGGGGGCTTCCTGCAGTATAGGTTGGGGATTATCCCGTGAATCAGGAATGTCATTTTTGGGGACTGCAATTTCACGCGAGTGTATCGGTGCCTGTGGTGCCGGTTGGGGACTATCCTGTGAAGCAGGAATGTCATTTTGGGGGACCGCATTTTCATTCGGGTGTATCGGAGCCAGCAATTGTGGGGCTGTCCCCACGTTCTCGGTCACGAATGCCACAAGGGCCTCATATCTTGTCTTCATCATTTCAACAAGGGCCTCATATTTCGCATTCAGGGAGTCACACTGCTCCTTCAGAGACTTGATCTGTTGGGAGTTTTTGTCTTGACTATTTTTAAAGACACACATGCGGCAAATAGACGAGTTTTTGAAATACTGTTTTGCCACCCATCCTCTGCAGCCCTCGCAGGTTCGTAAAGGAGAAGGCATTTTGACTGATTTAGATGTTCGTCTTGATATGCTTGAGAAAAGAAAAGAAAAAATCTTAAATTTGTACTCACCACTTTCGGATGCTCCTCTCTCTGAACGATAAATAAACACCGATTTCCCTATCCGGATCGACTGCGGTAGCTAGTGTTAAATACAGTCCCTAATAATGATTCCTAATAATACTTAGGTATACAGATGAAAACAATCCCTATTAGTAATCCCTAATAACAATATCTTATGTATACAGATGCAAGAAAGGTAATAGGAGAAAGAGGAGAGAGGAGAGAGAGCTAGCAAGAGAGAGAGAGAGAAGAGAGAGAGGAGAGAGAGAAGAGAGAGAGAAGAGAGAGGGAGGAGAGAGGCGAGAGGAGAGAGAGAGCTAGCAAGAGAGAGAGAGAAGAGAGGAGAGAGGAGAGAAGAGATAGAGCTAGCAAGAGAGAGAGAGAGAGAAGAGAGGGAGGAGAGAGAGAAGAGAGAGAGAGAAGAGAGAGAGGAGAGAGAGAGAAGAGAGAGAGGAGAGAGAGAGGAGAGAGAGAGAGAGAGAGAGAGAGAGACAGGAAGAGGGACGGTCATTTCATATTGCCCTCGGCGTGAGAAGATGAAGGAGGGACTGGGGGTCGGGGGGGTTCGGGGTTGGGAGGAGGATAGGGGGCCAGAGGCCGGAGGGGGGATGGGGGTTGGAGCAAGTGGACAGAGGTTGGCGGGGGTGTTAGGTCACTGCATTTTAAGGTCGTCCCATTTTAGTTCTTCTTGCAACAGCTGGACAGGGGTTGGCGGGGGTCACTTAATTCTTCTTCAGGAATGCACTTGGTTAACGCTTTTGGACTTCGGCCTACGACACGACCGCTTGGGGAGTGGGGGTGGTGGTGGTACTTCGGCTCGCACATGTGTGCGCGGTCAGCCTACAGGCTATTATACGACCACCTCAGGCTTCACTGACACTGGCACTCATGGCAAAACAATCACGTGGTGCTTTCGATACATTAATTTTCACTCTTTTCGGAGTTATTGGTCGCCTGATAACTGAACGCGTATTATATTTCCTTCGATTGTGGGGTCTTCGTTCATTTGACCATCTTTTCACAATTATCTGAACATTCTCACCACTATTATCACATATTTAATGGGAGCACTGTCTCGATACGTCTGGGCACTGTCACGACACGAGGAAGAGGAGGAGGAAGAGGAGGAAGAGGAGGAGAAGGAGGAGAAGGAAGAGGAGGATGAGGAGAAGGATGAAGAGGAGGAGAAGGAGATAGAGGAGGGAAAGGAGAAGGAATAGGAGAAGGAGGAGGAAGAGAAGGAAGATACGAGGGAATAGGAAGAGGAGAAGGAGGAAAGGGAGTGCAAGGAAAAAGAGGAGGAAGAGAAGGAGGAGGAGGAGGAGGAGGGGAGAAAATGTAGAAAAAAAGGGAAAGAAAATGTAGAAAAAAAAAAACTTAATGTGAATTTAAAAAGCAGACAAGAACCTAAAGATGTGGTACGGGAAGGTAGGTGGAATGGACGAAGAAAGCCAAACGAATGAAAAGAAGAGGAATATATATATATATATATATATATATATACATATATATATATATATATATATATATGTATATATATATATATATAGATATATATATATATATATATCATGTGCTAGTATTATTGTCCATTTTTTTCATTTTAAACAAATGGGTATTTTTGAAAAATACCTAGACTATGATATATAATACAATAAAATGACCCATTCTAAGATGTGCGCTGTAATAGATATCACATATGTAATATATATATATATATATATATATATATATATATATATTATAGTATATATAGATAGATATAGATATAGATATAGATATATATTCCAAATTAGAAATAGATAATAATGGAGACAAAACTACAAAAGATGGGTTTGGAGAAGATACATGGGAATAGAGAGAAGAGAGGAGGACGAGGAAGAGAGGAGAAGAGGAGGAAGAAGAGGCGAGGGTAGAAGGAGGAAGACCAAAGAAAGAGTATTGGAAGCTTAAATGAATGTTGTTCCTAAAGACATGAGATTACAAAGGAGGACTATGCCAACAGGAAACCTTTTGGTCCATAACTAGGTCGGGTGCGGAAAAAGTTATTATAATAAATAAATAAAAGAAAAATAAATAAAAATTGTAATAATATAGAAAATAATAGATAAAGTAAATAAATACATAGGTGTAGTTAAATAGTAAACAAACAGGTAAATAGTAAATAATGATAAATTAACAGATAACTGATAAATGAAAATCAAGCAAATGATAATAAACAAACAAATAATAACAAACAAATAAACAAATAATATAAAATAGATGTCAGTGATTACAGCATCTTGTTTAGCTGTTTATCTAAACGATTCTTAAAGCTTCGAACTGAACTACATTGCACTGCCTCTGTAGGAAGTTTATTCCATTCATTAACCACAAGGTTGGCAAAGTTGTTTCTACCTACTTCCAAATTAAATCTATTTCCTGACAGTTTGAAACCCTTATTTTTTTCTTATCGGATTCTCATTCAGTGTGAAAATTTTGTCACTTTTGATGTTTTCAATTCCCCTCAGAATCTTAGACCTTTATCAAGTCACCTCTGAGTCTACGCTCTTTTAGAGAAAACAGATTCATATGCTTTAATCGATTTTCGAATGATTTATTTTTGATATTTGGAATCATTTTTGTGGCTCGCCGTTGTATTTCTTCGAATCTGATAATGTGATATAGACGATATTAACCTGTTCTTTGACGATTTTCATATTACGATTATTTTTGTCTTTAACTAAAGACTTTATTTAAAAGAAAACTTTCCCTTAGAGAATTAAACGTAATTCAATTACATCTTCATTCTGTTATTTTCCTGCTCCCATCAAACGATTCCATTCAACATAGAAATGTCCTTCCTGAAGTAAAGTGATCAATTTGAATTCCGAGTAGGATTACAAAAAAAAAAAAAAAAGTACAAATCTAACCTCTTCACACTCAGTACCATCTTCTAGTGCTCAGCCACTGCCGATCTCCAGAGGTTGAGCTCCACTGGCCGAGCTCCATAGGCCGAGCTCCAGAAGCCGAGCTCCAGAGGCCGACCTCCAGAGGCTGAGCTCCACAACCCGAGCTCCACAGGCCGTGCTCCAGAGGCCGAGCTCCAGAGGCCGAGCTCCCGAGGCCGAGATCCCGAGGCCGAGATCCCGAGGCCGAGCTTCCAAGGCCGAGCTCCACAGGCCGAGCTCCTGAGGCCGAGCTCCCGAGGCCGAGCTCCAAAGGCCGAGCTCCAGGGGCCGAACTCCAAAGGCCGAGCTCCCGAGGATGAGATCCAGAGGCCGAGCTCCCTAGGCCGAGCTCCACAGGCCGAGCCCCATAGGCCGAGCTCCTGAGGACAAGCTACAGAGGCCGAGCTCCACAGGCCGAGCTCCCAAGGCCGAGCTCCCGAGGCTGACCTTCAAAGGCAGAGCTCCACAGATCGAGCTCCACAGGCCGAGCTCCCGAGGACGAGCCACAGAGGCCGAGCTAAACAGGCCGAGCTCCACAGGCCGAGCCCCCGAGGCCGAGCTCCCGAGGCCGAGCTCCACAGGCCGAGCTCCCGAGGCCGAGCTACAAAGGCCGCGATCCACAGCCCGAACACAATAGGCCGAGCTCCCGAGAACGAGCTTCAAAGTCTGAGCTCCACAGGCCGACCTCCATAGGCCGAGCTCCACAGGCCGAGCTCCACAGGCCGAACTCCACAGGCCTAGCTCCACAGGCCGAGTTCCCGAGACCGAGTTCCCGAGACCGAGTTCCCGAGGCCGAAGTCCAGAGGCCGAGCTCCCGAGGCCAAGCTCCCGAGGTCGAGCTCCCGAGGCCGAGCTCCCGAGGCCGAGCTTCCGAGGCCGAGCTCCTGAGGCCGAGCTACCAAGGCCGAGCTCCCGAGGCCGAGCTCCCGAGGCCGAGCTCCCGAGGCCGAGCTACAGAGGCCGAGCTCCAGAGGCCGAGCTCCAGAGGCCGAGCTCCTAAGACCGAGAAACACAGGCCGAATTCCACAGGCCGAGCTCCACAGGCCAAGCTCTACAGGCCGAGATCCACAGGCCGAGCTCAACAGGCCGAGCTACACAGGCCGAGCTACAAAGGCTGAGCTGCAGAAGGCGAGGCAGAGCTCATGAGGCTGAGCTCACGAGGCCAAAGTCACGAGGCCAAGCTCACAAGATCTCCCGACTCCGACCTCCCGAGGCCGAGCTACAGAGGCCGAGCTCCACAGGCCGAGCTCCAGAGACCGAGCTCCCGAGGCCGAGCTCCCGAGGCCGAGCTCCCGACACCGAGCTTCCGAGGTCGAACTCACAAGGCCGAGCTCCCGAGGCAGGGCTCCACAGTCCAAGCTCCACAGGCCGAGCTCCACAAGCCGAGCTCCAGACATGGAGCTCCAGAGGCCAAGCTCCAGAGACCGAGCTCCAGAGATCGAGCTCCACTGGCCGAGCTCCACAGGCCGAGCTCCACAGGCCGAACTCCACAGGCCGAGCTCCACAGGCCGAGCTCCACAGGCCGAGCTCTACAGGCCGAGCTCCCGAGGCCGAGCTCCACAGGACGAACTCCAGAGGCCGAGCTCCATAGGCCGAGCTCCCAAGCCCGAACTCACGAGGCCGAGCTCATGAGGCAGGGCTGCACAGGCCGAGCTCAACTGGACAAGCGCTAGAGGCCGAGCTCCAGAGGCCCAGCTCCACAAGCCGAGCTCCACAGGCCGAGTTCCACCGGTCGAACTCCACAGGCCGAGCCTCAGAGGCCGAGCTCCACAGGCCGAGCTCTACAGGCCGAGCTCCACAGGCCGAGCTCCAAAGGCCGAGCTCCAGAAGCCGAGGACGAGCTCATGAGGCCGATCTCACGAGGCCGAGCTCCAGATGCCGAGATCTAGAGGCTGAGCTCCACAGGCGAGCTCCACAGGCCAAGCTCCATAGGCCGAGCTCCATAGGACGACCTCCATACACAGAGCTCCCAAGGCCGAGCTCACGAGGCCGAGCTCCCGAGTCCGAGCTCCAGAGGCCGAGCTCTACAGGCCGAGCTCCAGAGGCCGAGCTCACGAGGCCGAGATTTACAGACCGAGCTCCACAGGCGAGGTAAACAGGCCGAACTCCACGGGCCGAGCTCCAGAGGCCAAGCTTTAGAGACCGAGCTCCACAAGCCGAGCTCCATAGGCCGAGCTCCACAGGCAGAGCTCCACAGGCAGAGCTCCCTAGGCCGAGCTCTACAGGCCGAGCTCATTAGGCAGGGCTGCACTGGCCGAGCTCAACAGGCCGAGCTCCACAGGCCGAGCTCCAGAGGCCGAGCTCCAGAGGCCGAGCTCACGAGGCCGAGATTTACAGGCCGAGCTCCACAGGCGAGCTCCAGAGGCCGAGCTCCAAAGGCCGAGCTCCATAGGCCGAGCTCCACAGACCGAGCTCCAAAGGCCAAGCTCCCGCTGCCGAGTTCCAGAGTATGAGCTCCTAAGGACGAGCTCCAAAGGCCGAGTTCCACAGGCCGAGCTCCATAGGCCGAGCTCGATAGGCCGAGCTCCAGAGGCCGAGCTCAACAGGCCGACCTCCAGACGCCGAGCTCCCGAGGCCAAGCTCCTGAGGCCGAACTCTAGAGGCCGAACTTTAGAGGCCGAGCTCCCGAGGCCGAGCTCCGGCCCAGCTCCCGAGGCCGAGCTCTTGAAGCCGAGCTCTCGACGCCGAGCCGAGCCGAGCTCCAAAGGCCGAGCTCCACAGGCCGAGCTCCAGAGGCCGAGTTCCACATGTCGAGGTCCACAGGCCGAGCTCCAGAGGCCGAGCTCCACATACCGAGCTCCACAGGCCGAGCTGCACAGGGCGAGCTCTAGAGGCCGAGCTCCACAGGCCGAGCTCCATAGGCCGAGCTCCACAGTCTGAGCTGCACAGTCCGAGCTCTACAGGCCGAGCTCTACAGACCGAGCTCCAGAAGCCGAGCTCCACAGGCCGAGCTCCACAGGCCGAGCTCCACAGGCCGAGCTCCAGAGGCCGAGCTCTACAGGCGACCTCCACAGGCCGAGCTCCACAGGCCGAGCTACAGAGGCCGAGCTCCACAGGCCGAGCTCCATAGCTCGAGCTACATAGGCCGAGGTCCACAGGCCGAGCTACAACGTCCGAGCTCCACAGGACCAGCTTCATAGACCGAGCTGCAGAGGCCGAGCTCCAGATGCCAAGCTCCAGAAGCCGAGCTCCAGACGCCAATTTCCACACACCGAGCTCCCGAGTTTTTTTTTTTTTTTGGGGGGGGGGGAGCTCGGCCTGTGGAGCTCGTCCTGTGGAGCTCGGCCTGTGGAGCTCGGCCTTTTTAGCTCGGCCTCTGATGCTCGGCCTGTGGAGCCCGGCATCGGGATCTCGGCCTCGTGATCTCGGCCTCGGGAACTCGGCCTCGGAGGCTTGGCCTCTGCAGCTCGGCCTCGGGAGCTCGGGTTTGGGAGTTAAATCTGTGGAGCTCGGCCCTTTAGATCGGCCTCTGGAGCTCGGCCTCGGGAGGCCGGGCTCGGGAGCTCGGCTTGTGGAGCTCGGCCTCGTGAGCTTAGCCTGAGGAGCTCGGCCTGTGAAGCTCGGCCTGTGGAGCTCGGCCTGTGGAACTCGGCCACTGGACCTCGGCCTGTGGAGCTCGGCCTTTGGAGCTCGGCCTGTGGACCTCGGCCTATGGAGCTCGGCCTATGGAGCTCAGCCTCTGGAGCTCTGCCTGTGGAGCTCAGCCTGTGCAGCCCGGCCTCAGGATCTCGGCCTCGTGAGCTTGGCCTCTGGAGCTCGGCCTGTGGAGCTCGGCCTCAGAGGCTTGGCCTCGGGAGCTCGGCCTCGGGAGCTCGGCCTCGGGAGTTCGGCCTCGGGAGCTCGGTTTCGGGAGCTCAGTCTGTGGAGCTCGGCCTCGGGAGATCCCCCTCGGGAGATCGGGCTCGGGAGCTCGGCCTCGGGAGCTCGGCCTGTGGAGCTCGGCCTCGGGAGCTCGGCCTGAGGAGCTCGGCCTGTGGAGCT
This sequence comes from Oratosquilla oratoria, assembly GCF_046742065.1. Lineage (NCBI taxonomy): Eukaryota > Metazoa > Arthropoda > Malacostraca > Stomatopoda > Squillidae > Oratosquilla > Oratosquilla oratoria. The sequence goes on along the minus strand of NW_027467461.1, from coordinate 133,343 downwards.
CGGCCTGTGGAGCTCGGCCTGTGGAACTCGGCCACTGGACCTCGGCCTGTGGAGCTCGGCCTTTGGAGCTCGGCCTGTGGACCTCGGCCTGTGGAGCTCGGCCTCTGGAATTCGGCCTATGGAGCTCGGCCTGTGGAGCTCGGCCTGTGGAGCTCGGCCTGTGGAGCTCGGCCTGTGGAGCTCGGCCTCGGGAGCTCGGCCTGTGGAGCTCGGCCTGTGGACCCCGGCCTCGGGATCTCGGCCTCGTGAGCTCGGCCTCGGGAGCTCGGCCTCGGAGGCCTGGCCTCTGGAGCTCGGCCTAGTGAGCTCGGCTTCGGGAGCTCAGCCTCTGGAGCTCGGCCTTTGTAGTTCGGCCTCTGTTGCTCGGCCTTTGGAGCTCGGCCTGTGGAACTCGGCATGTGGAGCTCGGCCTGTGGAGCTCGGCCTGTGGAGCTCGGCCTCTGTAGCTCGGCCTGTGGAGCTCGGCCTGTGGACCTCGGCCTTTGAACCTCGGTCTCGGGAGCTCGGCCTGTGGAGCTCGGCCTCTGTAGTTCGGCCTCTGGAGCTCGGCCTCTGGAGCTCGGCCTCTGTAGCTCGTCCTCGGGAGCTCGGCCTGTGGAGCTAGGCCTGTGGAGCTCGGCCCAGGGAGCTCGGCCTCTGGAGCTCATCCTCGGGAGCTCGGCCTGTGGAGCTCGGCCTCGGGAGCTTGGCCTCTGGAGCTCTGCCTGTGGAGTTCGGCCTGTAGAGCTCGGCCTGTGGAGCTCGGCTTGTGGAGCTCGGCCTCTGGAGCTCGGCCTCGAGAGCTCGGCCTGTGGAGCTCGGCCTCGAGAGGTCGGCCTGTGGAGCTCGGCCTGTGAAGCTCGGCCTGTGGAGCTCGGCTTCTGTAGCTCGGCCTCGGGAGCTCGGCCTTGGTAACTCGGCCCTGGTAGCTCGGCCTCAGGAGCTCGGCCTCAGGAGCTCGGCCTCAGGAGCTCGGCCTCTGGAGCTCGGCCTCTGGAGCTCGGCCTCGGGACTCGGCCTGTGGAGCTCGGCCTCTGTAGCTCGGCCTCTGGAGCTCGGCCACTAGAGTTCGGCCTCTGGAGCTCCGCCTTTGGTGCTCGGCCTCTGGAGCTCAGCCAGTGGAGCTCAACCTCTGGAGCTTGGCAGTGGCTGAGCACTAGAAGTTGGTACTGAGTGTTAAAAGGTTAGATTTGTATTTTTTTTTGTTGTAATCTTACTCGGAATTCAAATTGATTACTTTACTTCAGGAAGGACATTTCTACGTTGAATAGAATCGTTTGATGGGAGCTAGAAAATAACAGAATGAAGATGTAATTGAAATATATTTAATTCTCTAAGGGAAAGTTTTCTTTTAAATAAAGTCTTTAGTTAAAGACAAAAATAACCGTAATATGAAAATCGTCTCGTCTATATCACATTGTCAGATTGGAAGAAATACAACGGCGAGCCACAAAACTGATTCCAAATATCAAAAATAAATCATTCGAAAATCGATTAAAGCATATGAATCTGTTTTCCCTAAAAGAGCGTAGACTCAGAGGTGACTTGATAAAGGTCTTTAAGATTCTGAAAGGAATTGAAAACGTCAAAAGTGACAAAATTTTCACATTGAATGAGAATCCGATAAAAAAATAAGGGTCTCAAACTGTCAGGAAATAGATTTAATTTGGAAGTAGGTAGAAACAACTTTGCCAACCTTGTGGTTTATGAATGGAATAAACTTCCTGCAGAGGCAGTGTAATGTAGTTCAGTTCGAAACTTTAAGAATCGTTTTGATAAACACCTAAGCAAGATGCTGTTTATTTGTTTGTTATTATTTGTTTGTTTATTATTATTTGCTTGATTGTCATTTATCAGTTATCTGTTAATTTATCATTATTTACTATTTACCTGTTTGTTTACTATTTAACTACACCTGTGTATTTATTTACTTTATCTATTATTTTTTTTTATATTATTACAATTTTTATTTATTCTTTATCTATTTATTATTATAATAATTTTTTTCTGCACCCGACCTAGTTATGGACCAAAAGGTCTCATGTCGGCATGGTCCTCCTTTGTAATCTCATGTCTTTAGGAACACCAATCATTTAAGCTTCCAGTACGCTTTCTTTGGTCTTCCTCCTTCTACCCTGGCCTCTTCTTCCTCCTCCTCTTCTCTTCTCTTCCTCGTCCTCCTCTCTTCTCTCCATTCCCATGTATCTTCTCCAAACCCATCTTTTGTAGTTTTGCCTCCTCCATCTATTACATATGTGATATCTATTACAGCGCACATCTTAGAATCGGTCATTTTATTGTATTATATATCATTGTCTGGGTATTTTTCAAAATACCCATTTGTTTAAAATGAAAAAATGGACAATAATACAAGCACACACACACACACACACACGCACACACGCACACACACACACACACACACACACACACACACACACACACACACACACACACACACACACACACACACACACACACACACACACACACACACACACACACACACACACACACACACATATATATATATACATATTCCTCTTCTTTTCATTCGTTTGTTTTTCTTCGTCCATTCCACCTACCTTCCCGTACCACATCTTTAGGTTCTTGTCTGCTTTCTAAATTCACGTTTAAGTTTTTTTTTTCTTTTTACATTTTCTTTCCCTTCTTTTACATTTTCTCCCCCTCCTCCTCCTCCTCCTCCTCCTCCTCCTTCTCTTCCTTCTCTTTTTCCTTGTCCTCCATCTCTTCCTTCTCCTCTTCCTATTCCCTCTCCTCTTCCTTCTCTTCCTCCTCCTCCTCCTACTTCTCCCTCTCCTCCTTTCCCTCCTCTATCTCCTTCTCCTCCTCTTCAGTCTTCTCCTCAACCTCCTCTTCCTTCTCCTCCTCCTTCTCCTCCTCTTCCTCCTCTTCCTCCTCCTTCTCCACCCCCTCCTTTCCCTACCTCTTCTTCGCCTCCTCCTCCTCCTTCTTTTCCTTCTCGTCTTACTCCTCCTCCTCTTCTTTCTCCTCCTCCCCCTCATTCTCTTCCTTCTCCACTTCCTCTTCCTTCTTCTTCTTCTCCTCCTTCACTTCCGTACAACCAACCGTTCAGATGTATGACTTATTGTTGCCTATTGTATTTCTACATACAATAGTACGCTGACAAGGAAGATGATGCTTCGTAAGTAGAATTGTATTAATACAATAACAACAACTAAAGATGTATTTGCATGTTTCTGATACGGTCTGTGTCTAGGAGAGAGAGAGAGAGAGAGAGAGATAGTGAGATAGATAGGTAAATAGATACATAGGCAGAGAGATATATAGACAGATAGATAAAGATAGGTAGATCGATCGATAGATAGATAGATAGATAGATAGATAGATAGATAGATAGATAGATAGATAGATAGATAGATAGATAGATAGAGAAAGAGAGAGAGAGAGATAGATAGATAGATAGACAGATAGATAGATAGATAGATAGATAGATAGATACATACATACATAGATAGAGAGAGAGAGAGAGAAAGAGAGACAGGCAGAAAGAGATATAGATAGGCGGAGGAAGATATAGATATAGATAGAGATAAGATACGTATATCGATAGATAGAGAGAGAGAGAGAGAGAGAGAGAGAGAGAGAGAGAGAGAGAGAGAGAGAGAGAGAGAGAGAGAGAGAGAGAGAGAGAGAGAGAGAGAGAGAGAGAGAGAGAGAGAATGGTCACAGAAGAATAAAGGATGGGAAAGTGGGCAACAAAGGTTAAGAAAAGAAAAGGAAAGCAAAGACAAAGATGGTGAGAGAGAGAAGGAGAGAGATAGAGAGAAACACCAAGGATTTAAACTCTTCATTCTTGTGTCACATGTTACGTGTACATACACGCAAGCACGTACGTACGCGCACACACACACACACACACACACACACACACACACACACACACACACACACACACACACACACACACACACACACACACACACACACACACACACACACACACACACACACACACACACACACACACACACACACACACACACACACACACACACACACACACACACACACACACACACTAAGATTTTATATGTGTACTTGATATAGAGCGGAAATGTTCTTGTGCCCATGCGTGCCACATACTTTAAAGTAGCGAGTTAATTAGTTTAAAATTGCTGTTCGTGTTGGACCATTGGTCCTGCCACCTGATCCTACAGTATGATCTAATAAAAAAAAATTAGGTCTTCGCAGGGAACCTTTATAGAGCGGAAACCCGGGGTGGAAGCTGCCTGTTTGGCAGCTGTATCAGCTTGCTCATTTCCTCGAATTCCCACGTGTGAAGGAACCCAGCGGAACTTTATGTCAACTTGTTTTCGAGAGTGCAGGAGGACCAGCCAATTCTGCACCTCTTGGATAAGTTGATTAGGGGGTATCAATCCTTGTAGCGCTGTCAATGCACTTTGGGAATCGAAATAAATAATATATGAATCCTCATTTCTGCTTGTGTTAAAAATAAGTTTTAGACAGCTGTAGATAGCATAAATTTCTGCATTAAAATTTGAGAATTGATTGGGAAGGCTTCTGTAAGAGGCCGGTAGTATACGAATGGAAATGAGCTAGGGCATTAGAATAATTCAGACTCGACGCCTGCTCGAGGGCGATGTTATGTCTATGTGAGGGCGACGTTTTGTCTATGTAAACACACCGACGGTGGTGACTGTTTTATAATCGATGACGTAATCAAACTCTGTAAGCGCAGGTTAGCTTCGTTTGACTAATGCTGAGATAAACAATTTTGCTAGTGGCATTGAAATGGCTTTCCGGTGTGGTGCAAGGTGGAGAAGGAGGAAAAAAACTATTGGTGCATGAATTCAAAGTCACGCCCATAAGGAGTGACAATTACTTCAGAAGTCACCGGAGATTGGATTAGAAAAATTAGTGACGTCAGACGAAGGTAGCTTAGCGTAGGATACGGGATCTCGTCAGAGAAGATATAGAGAGGGTGTGGAGAGAGGATCGAGAGAGGATCAGGAGACGATGTAGAGACGAGAGAAAAGAGACCCCGAGTGTAAGCAGAAGGTGAAATTACAGTGAAAGAAGAAAGAAAATTCACCACCCTTTTATTAACCCAAAGGACGAGAGAACTAGGCACGGGGCCTAGAAAATAGTGAGACTACAGGAAAAGAAGGCAAGGGGCCTTGAGACGAGTGATATTACAAGTCAAATTTAAGTGACAGTGGTGAGAAGGGGAGGTGAAAGTGGTGCTCAGCGGTGCGACGAACGAACTGGGTGTTAAACACCTCCGAAGAGAAGTGGCGCCTGAAGTCTACGGGAACAAGACAACCAAAATCAAGAGTGTATTACGACTACGAGAGAAATCTACAACTTCAAGTAACTGCTACGTTGGGAACAAGCATTCTTCAAGATTCTTCAAGGTGATCATCATCTACAAGGCGGTCTTCAAGGCAGAGTGTGTGATGGAGGAGGAACAACGTCGTTGACGAATGACAAGACCGTAGAAGGACGTCAAACCAATCATTGACATCACGAAGCGACATCGCAAGCAGCCAGGCTAAAGCAAGGTATTAGTAATAAGTATGAGTACCCCTCAGAATTCTAACGTGTTGAGACACGAAATTCACACATCAAATACAAATATTCCAAAATTCATTGACACTCTTATAGTTAGTAAAAACATTACCAATGAGGATCGTAAGATTGAGATCCTCAAGGAGAATATAGATCCAGAGCATGGAAGGGCGAGGTTTGTCATTAACTTCCAGCAAATGGAATTAATTAATCAATATGATAATTACAAGAAAGCCTTTCTTAAACATTTCATGTCCAAATGTGATCAGGATCCTATTAGATCATTGGTAAAAATTATTAAGGAAGTTAGGACAAGTGAAATTGACACAGAGTACTTAGCTAGATTAGATAGATGGTCAAAAGACATGAATTCTATCTTAAAAGATTCAGACTGGATAGAAAGATCTAGTGAGAAGATGAAAATCTCACAGGTAATCAAATTGATTACATTTAGCTTATTGGCAAAGAATTCTGATGACTTAACAGCAGAAAGGCTGTACAAAGATTTAAAATCAAATATCTGTTTAGGAGAAGTAGATTATCTTCTTCAAGGATACAGTGAGACCAGAACAATAAACCCATATGTAATGCCTATAAATCAACAAAGCCAATATAGGAACTCTAGAGAGTTTAAGAAAACAGAAGTAGGACATAGGCGGCATGCTAGAAGTCCATCTAGGGATAGGGATACCAGAATCCTATGTTTTAATTGTAATGCATGGGGACACAAGGCACAAGAATGTTTTTATGGGATTATTTGCAGAAATTGCAAATACGAAGGTCACAATGAGTATCAATGTAGGAACCCTCCATTCTGTATTTACCATAATAAAATCGGACACAGAACTCATGAATGCCGAAATTTTCGGGTACCCCCAGGGCTAAGAGGAAAACCCCCAGACACAGAATAAACCATTTCAGACCTCCCCATATATATACCGATAGGCGGTATTGTGTTAAATATGGGAATGCAAGGGAGATGAAAGAAACTGACAAACTGATAATTACTGTTGGTAAAACTTCTGTAGGACCTCTCATTGCAGGTAAAGTGTTCAATAAGCCTATTCAAATTTTTATTGATACAGGGTCTGTAGTTAATGTAATTACTAGTAAAGTTTTAAACCAGTTGAACCCAGGAGTGAAAATGTTGGAACCAATCCGTTACACATTGCAAGGTGTAACTGGAAATCAGTTAAAAACATTAGGCAAGATTGAGCTAGAAGTTGCCTTGTATACAAATGAACAATTGTACATCCCAGTGATAGTGGTAGAAGAGTCTGTTTTTCCAGGAGATTTATTGATAGGATTTGCAACTATGAGAAAAGAAAACATGGTAATTTGTCCTGCTGACTTAGGAATTTTAGTGAAGTCACAGTTAATCCCATTCTTAAATCAACCAGACTTAAGACCAGTGACAGGAATCAATGAATCCTTAGATAACATTTCTATCCTAGATAGCGAGGCCGAGCGGTCCAACCCTACAGAAAGTAAAACAATTTGTGAACCCAACTCAGAAGTTCAGGAAATCCCAGAGATTACTAAATTATCAACCACAGATGCCTTGAGAATTGCAGATTGCGGATTAACAAGGTCGACATTGTTACATCCCATGTCAATTAATAAGGTTGAAGTGTGTTTGAAAGGAATCAATGTAGAGTCTGAAGTAATTACAGTCCCAGAATCAGTTAAACTTAAAGGATTGAAGTGGGACTCAGGGATTTATAAGACAAATAAGAACAGAGTAGAAGTATTAGTAATTAATACTATGAATAAAGAGATAGTTTTAAAGAAAGGTTCACAAATAGGATGTATTTTTAATGAGAATAGTGAGGAGATAGAATTACCAACTTCATCAATTTGTTCAGTACAAGAAGGCATAGACTTAAGAAATAGATATAAAGAATTATTACAATCAACTAATTGCCCTGAGTTGGATGAAGCTTTATTTGCTTTGCTTATGAAACATAAAAAAGCAATTGCTTTGCCGGGGGACGCCTTAGGCAAAACAACTGTTTTAAAACATCACATTAAGTTAAAACCAGGAACACAACCTATCTACATACCAGCCTACAGAGTTCCTCACTCTAAATTAGCTGTAGTAGATAAACTCATCACTGAAATGTTATCACAGGATATTATTGAACATAGTAAAAGTGAGTGGAATTTTCCGTTGATCCTAGTACCAAAGTCTGATGGGACTATGCGACCAGTTATTGATTACAGGGAATTGAATAAGCACACCATTCGTGACAGGTTACCATTACCCATTATCGGTGACATTTTGAGAAGTTTGGGAACTGAGAATAGATATTTTAGTACTATAGATATCAAATCAGCTTTTTGGCAAATAGAATTGCATGAAGATTCAAGAGAGGTTACAGCATTTTCTACTACAACAGGACATTATGAGTTCAAGAGAATGCCATTTGGGTTATGTAATAGTCCATTAACTTACATGAGATTAATGAATACTATTCTAGATGGATTGTTAGGAAACACTGACAGTGTATTTCTAGATGACATTTTAATAGTTTCTCAGACTGCAGTGGAGCACTTTAAGAAATTAGATTTGATATTCTCAAGACTAGGAGAAGCTGGGTTAAAAGTAAAACTTGAAAAATGTAAGTTCTTGCAAGACAGTGTCATTTACTTAGGACATAAGATAGACAGACACGGACTGAGTACAGTAAATTCAAAGGTTGACGCTGTCAAGAATTTTCCAGTTCCGACCAATGTAGACAAGGTTAGGAGCTTTTTGGGATTAACAGGATATTATAGAAAATTCATTCAAAGTTATGCTGACATTGCAAATCCACTAAGTTCTTTGTTGAGAAAGGACTCAAAGTTCATATGGGGACCTGCGCAACAGCAAGCTTTTGACAAGTTGAAAGATAAACTCACAAGTTCACCTATTTTAATTTTCCCCGACTATGAAAAAGAATTTATTCTTTGTACTGATGCGTCTGACATAGGGTTAGGAGGCATACTCATGCAAGAGAGAAATGGAACTTTGAAACCCATAGCTTACACATCCAGACTTTGTAATAGTGCGGAGAGAAACTATTCTATAACTGAAAGAGAAACTTTAGCAGTAATTTATTCTTTAGAAAGTTTTAGGGATATGATACTAGGGTATCCCATCAGAGTTTGGACTGATCACACAGCTATTCAGAACTTATTTAAGCATAAGAATCTTAGAGGCAGACTTGCTAGATGGTTTGCGATACTTCAGTGCTATGAAGTTCAATTTAATTATATTCCGGGTAGAAGGAATGTAGCAGATCCACTTTCTAGAAACATTAGTCAACCAATGACTGGGACTGGGTTGATTAATTTTGTTTGTAGTATAGAAGAATTAGTAACTTTAGATGAAGAAATGCTAATAAGAGAACAGAGAGATGATGAGACATGTGATTCAATAATCAAGCATTTGATGAACCCAAGAGGAGATCCTCCAAAGCTACCAAAGGGGTATAAGATAGAGGAATTTCATTTGATTAATGGAATTTTGTATAGGAAAACATTTGTAAATGGGAAAGATATTTCTAGAGGTCAAGTAAATCAGTTGGTTATACCACAAACTCTGGTAAATGAGATATTGAAGTTACTTCATGATAGTGATTGTAGTTCACATCCTGGAAAGGATAAAACTTATAGACAAGCACAACTTAAGTACTTTTGGCTAGGTATGAAGAAAACTATATATGATTATATAGAAAAGTGTGTAAAATGTGTAAAGGTGAAGGGAAATACACCAAAACCTGCTCCTATACTCACCTATCCCATTCCACAGAAACCTTGGGAAAGAGTTCACATGGATACATTGGAATTACCAATGTCCGAGAACGGCTTTAAATACCTATTTGTTGCTATTGATTATTTTTCAAGATTTTGTATATTACAACCCATAATCAATAAGAAAGCTGAAACTATTGCTTCCGTAATCTATGATCAGATAATCTGTAATTTTACTACACCTAACATCCTAGTTTCAGATAATGGGACTGAATTTAATAACAAAATCTTGGAAAATCTATGTAATGTGTTCCACATCAAGAAAGTCAATATACTCGTTAACCATCCCCAAAGTAATGGAGTAGTAGAAAGGTTAAACAAAAAGATAATTATATGTCTTAGAACCCTAATAAGTCCTCATAGTGTAACTTGGGATACTTGGATTCCTTGTGTTAAGTGTACCCTGAACAATCAAATTAATGTAGCAACTGGTGATACACCTCATTTTATAATTTTTGGGGAGGACAAAACTTTGCCATATGAAATGTTGACTGCAGAGCAAAAACCCATATATAATATGGATGATTATATATCCAATAGGATAAATACTCTTCAAAGTATTCACCAAAGAGTTAGGAAACATATGCAGGTGTATTCACAAGAGATGAGGGAACAACAACACAAAATAGCTCATAAACTAGAATTGAAAATTGAGGAATTAGTAATGGTCAAAATAACCTCACCCAATAATAAACTTTCACCAAGGTACACTGGTCCATATAGGGTAATTGATTCTGCAGGTGGAAGCAACTTTAAACTTAAACATTTAGAATCAAGAGAAGAATTGATAGGACATTTAGATGACATAAGGAAAATTAGCTTGCAGATCTATGAAGATGATTATAGTAATACTTTGTGCATAAATATTAATAACCCTGGAGAATATGGAGAATATTATAATGATATTTTTCAAGAGTTGAACATTAATCTTGATGTATTTTACAGATGAAAACTGCCTTATTAATAATATTAAGTTTGGTGAGTGCCATGGACTGGAATCCGATTCGTCCTGGAGCATTGGTACATCATCAAGGTAACCTAATCTTGGTTGATAAGGTAGTAAGGGTAGTTCTTGATTATAAAAATGTAACCAAAATTAAAGAAAATGTGGACTCCATTAATAAAAGTTTGCAAATATTAAAACAGAACATTTCCAATAAAGATGTTAAGGATAGACTTGAAAACAAAATAAAGGAAATAGAGGATAAATTGCACATCATAGGTTCAAATTTCAAAAGCAATGTTAGACAAAAGAGAAGTGCAATAGTAGTGGCTTTAGGAGCTCTTGCTGGTTTGGGAATTGCCAATTTTGCCTTCCTTGCTGACTTGAAAATTTCAATAAATACATTTAAGGAGAAAGTTGGAAAAATTGATGAATTACAATCAAGCATTAAAAACATTGAGGAAATGATCTCTGATATTTCAGACAACTTAGAGAATCTCAGCTTGAAACAAAGTGAACAAGAGAGTACAATGCAACTTTTTTTGTTACTCAATACTATGCAATTGAAATTATCTGAGATGCAAGTTCAATTGGAATCTTTTGTACAGGATTTAGTTATGGCCAATTCGGGTCATGTAACTTCTTCTCTCCTTCCAATACCTCAACTTATAAAGGTAATTAAGTCAGCAAAGAAGGATTGGAACTTTGAACCTTTCTTTGAAGAAGCTAATGTAGCATTATATTATCCATTGCTAAACTCCTACCTTAATGTTACTTCAGTTATTATTGAAATCCCGTTCTCTTCCAACCAAAGATTTAACTTATTCAAATTGAAACCCTTCCCATTGAAGGTAAATGGTTCATTTTATGAAGTAGATATTCCAATTGTAGACCCAATCAATTATATCCTTTCTGTAGACAATCTGAAGGAGAGCAGAGTCTCTAATGACAAGTTGAAGGAGTGTAGAAGATTTAATAGGAATCTTTACCTCTGTCATTCTTCCATGTTTGTGTTCCGTGAAGCTTTGAAAAATTCATGTGAAGCCTCTCTGGTTAGGAATATGTCTGTTATGAACAATTGTCATTACCAACGAATTTTGGTAGACCAGATCCCTCATTGTAACATACAAGGATCTCATTACCTGTTTTTCCCTAACAAGACAAAGGTATCAATAAATTGTCCCGGGTTGAGTCCTAAATTGGATTTGGTTGAAGGTCTTGTCTCTATTCAAGATAACTGCGAATTGCATGCAGACACTATTTCCACCATTTCTAATACCCTTAATACAATGCATTTAACCGAGGACACCTACATTTCAACCTTCAACTTCACATTGCCTGAAAACTCTCCTCCCTTGAAAATTAAGAGAAGACCATTGTCAAGATCTCCCTCAAATGAATTACCTATGCTACCAATCCTTATCATACCCTTACTTTCAGTGTTAGTGGCAGCACTGATTGCCTTTGTTGTATTCCGGAGATTGGCTCTGTCAAAGCAAATCAACCATGTAACCGCTTAATTCAATACCTTATATATATATTGAGATGCATGTTATTCACATTTATAGGTATTATGTTTATGTATTATTCCCAATTTATTGCATGAATGATGTATTTAGGAGGGTAGATTAACAATTACGCAAGGGTAGATTAGCTTATTCTAGAAATATATTAGCAAGCCCTGTAAGAGGGAAATAAGAAATTGGTCGGGACGACCAAGGGTAGCTGCCGAGCCCTGTAAGAATATGACAAGTTCTCGAGAGTTCTGCTATTTCCTTTCTTTGGTGCCCTACCATGATGTGAAGATTTAGTTGATGGTGAGGGAGTACAGGGTCTCTTTTGTCTTTGAGGCTCCATCTCCACATCTTGCACCTGAGTTGTACGAGTTGCTTTGATCAAGGTGTCATTGTGGGAGTTATCCAGATCAGGTGGTAAAGCTGTCTGAAAGGTCTTTCGTGAGGCCTGAGAAGTTCCCTGGAGAGGGGTTTTGGTCAAGGGGTTATTCTGGGAATTACCCAGATCAGGCGGCAAAGCTGCCTGGGAGGTCCTTAGTGAGGCCTGAGAAGTTCCCTGGAGAGGGGTTTTGATCAAGGGGTCCTTCTGGGAATTACCCAGATCAGGCGGTAAAGCTGCCTGGGAGGTCTTTAGTAAGCCCTGAGAAGTCCCCTGGAGAGGTGTTTTGATCAAGGTGTCATTCTGGGAATTACCCAGATCAGGCAGTATAGCTGCCTGAGAGGCCTTCTGAGAGGCCTTTGAAGTCCCCTGGAGAGGGGACGAAGAAGCTTTCTGAGATGAAGTCTGAGAAGTTGAATGCACTTCAAGCTCAGAGGGGGAAGGCTGAAGTTTTGGATTGGGATTGGATTTGATAGGTTGATTCTTAATTGAATTTCCATTCTTTAGAACATCACTGTATTGAGGTCTACTGAACAGAAGTCTTTTTGCCTGGCCAATGCTTAGATGTTCTGCTTGAGCTTTCTCTATAGGTGCTTTTTCCTTTTTAAATGACTCACATTCTTTATATCTAGCACTATGATTTCCCTCACAATTTATACATAATGTAGGATTAGAACAATCATCTTCATGTTTTTGTAATAAACAGGTTGCACATAGCTGATCTTTTGTGCATACCTTTGATGAGTGACCATAGCCAAAACACTTGAAGAATTGTAGTGGTCTATGTTTAAAAGTTTTGACATGAAATCTTTCTTTGTCAATGTATATATATATTCTGGAATTTGATCATTTTTAAATGTAAAAATAATCATTTTTGACTATGGTACCTTGACAAATGTCCAAATTTTATCATCACACATTTCAAGTAGTTCCTCATCAGACAGGTCATATAAATCTTGGCTGAAAACTACTCCCTTGGCATAACTAAAATTATAGTGTGGTTTGACCTCTTTTATTGTATCTGTGTTTTTAAGTTTAGAAATCATGTGCCCTTGTCTATAAGACCTTGTAGAAACCAAATATCTGTTCTTTCCGAATCTGGTAATATCAGAGTTATTAATTGTTCCTACCAATGATCTCAAATGTTTTTTGAAATGGAAGATATTACGAAATTCTGAATTTGTTGAAACAATTAGCCACCTGGCAGGTAGAGGTGTCCTCTCAGCACTTCTTTCTGTTGTGTCCTCATTAACTCTATCTGGACAAAATAAGTTCACATTAATATTGTGGGGAACTTTTTGAATTAAATTGCATTTTAAGCACTCCGAAGATGTATGCTTAAAAGCATTAACAGCATCCTTACGAGAAGCAAATTCTATCCATATTCTCCAAGATTCCAAATTTCTAGTTTCACAATACTTTATAACTTTCATTTGTCCGAACTTTCCAAACATCTCCAAAAATTTGTAACAATTCAAGTCTGAGGGGAGAGAATTAATATAAAGAATTCTCTCGTCTCCATTTGGTACAGTACATAGCAGGATATCTTCGTTTTTTTTAGGAGCTCCTACTCCTGGGGTGGCAATGTTAGGAGAGGGATCGGGGGCTTTAGGAGGAGGATCAGGTAGTGGTGGGGGTTTAGAATGTGTAGCGTCAACAGCCGCCATGATCGTATATATTTATAAGCCACACCATATATTGAGAAGGAAGGATCAGTACATAGAAGAAGATACTGCAGTTGCCTGATGCCTCAAGCAATAAAAGAAAAGTCTCTGCAGAGTCGGGAAGTTCCAGAAACGACTATTTACACATGCAGGGTCTCGGAGGCGAGTTAGAGACTTTGTCAACCCGGAAGTTTGTCCTCTTTTGTTTTGTCCCATTTAGGATGGGTCCGGCGTAGTCACTCTGCATGTGTACTGGCTAGGGAGAAAGGAAGTCGGTAGCCTAGTACCTGCCTCGCAAACATGCATTTCCCAGTCGGTGAGCTTTCGGCCCTCGCAGGGAGTAGTGACCTCGCGGTATCCATCCCCACTTGACTGGGTTCAGACATGTAGCTTGGGAGGCACCAGGATACCAGAACCTTCCTTAACAAGTATTAGAGAAAGATGGTGAAAAAGGAGAGTAGGGTAGCAAATATGAAGAATAGGGATAGGGGTGTTCACAAAGGAAAAATGTGAGGGACCCCCTATCCATTCACTACCCCCCCCATATATATTTATATATATATATATATATATATATATATATATATATATATATATATATCTGCCTATGTATCTATTTACCTGTCTATCTCTCTCTCTCTCTCTCTCTCTCTCTCTCTCTCTCTCTCTCTCTCTCTCTCTCTCTCTCTCTCTCTCTCTCTCTCTCTCTCTCTCTCTCTCTCTCTCTCTCTCTCTCTCTCTCTCTCTCTCTCTCTCTCTCTCTCTCTCTCTCTCTCTCTCTCTCTCTTTTCTCTTCGTCTCCTAGACACAGACCGTATCAGAAACATGCAAATACATCTTTAGTTGTTGTTTTTGTATTAATACAATTCTACTTACGAAGCATCATCTTCCTTGTCAGCGTACTATTGTATGTAGAAATACAATAGGCAACAATAAGTTATACATCTGCAACGGTTGGTTGTATGGAAGTGAAGGAGAATAAGGAGGAGAAGAAGAAGAAGGAAGAGGAGGTGGAGAAGGAAGAGAAGGAGGAGGAGGAGGAAGAAGAGGAGGAGGAGGAAGAAGAGAAGGAGGAGGAAGACGAGAAGGAAAAGAAGGAGGAGGAGGCGAAGAAGAGGTAGGAAAAGGAGGAGGTGGAGAAGGAGGAGGAAGAGGAGGAAGAGGAGGAGAAGGAGCAGAAGGAAGAGGAGGATGAGGACAAGGATGAAGAGGAGGAGAAGGAGATAGAGGAGGGAAAGGAGAAGGAATGGGAGAAGGAGGAGGAGGAGGAGGAAGAGAAGGAAGAGGAGAGGGAATAGGAAGAGCAGAAGGAGGAGAAGGAGGACAAGGAAAAAGAGGAGGATGAGGACAAGGATGAAGAGGAGGAGAAGGAGATAGAGGAGGAAAAGGAGAAGGAATGGGAGAAGGAGGAGGAGGAGGAGGAAGAGAAGGAAGAGGAGAGGGAATAGGAAGAGCAGAAGGAGGAGAAGGAGGACAAGGAAAAAGAGGAGGAAGAGAAGGAGGAGGAGGAGGAGGAGAAGGATGAGGAGGAGGGGAGAAAATGTAAAAAAAAAGGGAAAGAAAATGTAAAAAACAAAAAAACAAAACAAAAAAACTTAAACGTGAATTTAGAAAGCAGACAAGAACCTAAATGTGGTACGGGATGGTAGGTGGAATGGACGAAGAAAACCAAACGAATGAAAAGAAGAGGAATACATACATATATATATATATATATATATATATATATATATATATATATATATATATATATATATATATATATATGATATATAATACAATAAAATGACCCATTCTAAGATGTGCGCTGTAATAGATATCACATATGTAATATATATATATATATATATATATATATCTATATATATATATATATATATATATATATATATTCCAAAATAGAAATAGATAATGATGGAGGCAAAACTACAAAAGATGGGGTCGGAGAAGATACATGGGAATAGAGAGAAGAGAGGAGGACGAGGAAGAGAGAAGAGGAGGAAGATGAGGCGAGGGTAGAAGGAGGAAGACCAAAGAAAGAGTATTGGAAGCTTAAATGAATGGTGTTCCTAAAGACATGAGATTACAAAGGAGGACTATGCCAACAAGAAACCTTTTGGTCCATAAGTAGGTCGGGTGCGGAAAAAGTTATTATAATAAATAAATAAAAGAAAAATAAATAAAAAATGTAATAATATAAAAAATAATAAATAAAGTAAATAAATACATAGGTGTAGTTAAATAGTAAACAAACAGGTAAATAGTAAATAATAATAAATTAACAGATAACTGATAAATGAAAATCAAGCAAATAATAATAAACAAACAAATAATAACAAACAAATAAACAAATAATATAAAATAGGTGTCAGTCATTACAGCATCTTGTTTAGGTGTTTATCTAAACTATTCTTAAAGCTTCGAACTGAACTACATTGCACTGCCTCTGCAGGAAGTTTATTCCATTCATTAACTACAAGGTTGGCAAAGTTGTTTCTACCTACTTCCAAATTAAAGCTATTTCCTGACAGTTTGAGACCCTTATTTTTTTTATCGGATTCTCATTCAGTGTGAAAATTTTTCTCACTTTTGATGTTTTCAATTCCCTTCAGAATCTTAAAGACCTTTATCAAGTCACCTCTGAGTCTACGCTCTTTTAGAGAAAACAGATTCATATGCTTTAATCGATTTTCGTATGATTTATTTTTCATATCTGGAATCAGTTTTGTGGCTCGCCGTTGTATTTCTTCCAATCTGACAATCTGATTTAGACGAGATTAACCTGTTCTTCGACGATTTTCATATTACGATTATTTTTGTCTTTAACTAAAGACTTTATTTAAAAGAAAACTTTCCCTTAGAGAATTAAATGTTTTTCAATTACATCTTCATTCTGTTATTTTCCTGCTCCCATCAAACGATTCCATTCAACGTAGAAATGTCCTTCCTGAAGTAAAGTGATCAATTTGAATTCCGAGTAATTTTACAAAAAAAAAAAAAAAAAAAAAAAAATACAAATCTAACCTCTTAACAATCAGTACCAACTTCTAGTGCTCAGCCACTGCTGATCTCCAGAGGTTGAGCTCCACTGGCCGAGCTCCAGAGGCCGAGCTCCACAGGCCGAGCTCGAGAGGCCGAGCTCCAGAGGCCGAGCTACAGAGGGCGAGCTCCACAGGCCGAGCTCCTGAGGCCGAGATCCCGAGGCCGAGCTCCCGAGGCCGAGCTCCAAAGGCCGAGCTACCAAGGCCGAGCTCCCGAGGCCGAGCTCCACAGGCCGAGCTCCCGAGGCCGAGCTCCACAGGCCGAGCTCCAGAGGCCGAGCTCCACAGGCCGAGCTAACGAGGATGAGATCCAGTGGCCGAGCTCCCTAGGCCAAGCTCCACAGGCCGAGCTCCACAGGCCGAGCTCCCGATGACGAGCTACAGAGGCCGAGCTCGACAGGCCGAGCTCCAGAGGCCGAGCTACAGAGGCCGAGCTCCCGAGGCCGAGCTCCCGAGTCCGGGCTTCAAAGGCCGACCTCCAGAGGCAGAGCTCCACAGGCCGAGCTCCCGAGGACAAGCTACAGAGGCCGAGCTCCAGAGGCCGAGCTCCCAAGGCCGAGCTCCCGAGGCCGACCTTCAAAGGCAGAGCTCCACAGGTCAAGCTCCACAGGCCGAGCTCCCGAGGACGAGCTACAGAGGCCGAGCTCAACAGGCCGAGCTCCACAGGCCGAGCTCCACAGGCCGAGCTCCCAAGGCTGAGCTCACGAGACCGAGCTCCACAGGCCGAGATCCCGAGGCCGAGCTACAAAGGCCGCGATCCACAGCCCGAGCTCTACAGGCCGAACACCATAGGCCGAGCTCCCGAGGCCGAGCTTCAAAGGCTGAGCTCCACAGACCAAGCTCCACAGGCCGACCTCCATAGGCCGAGCTCCACAGGCCGATCTCCACAGGCCGAACTCCAAAGGTCTAGCTCCACAGGCCGAGTTCCCCAGGCCGAAGTCCAGAGGCCGAGCTCCTGAGGCCAAGCTCCCGAGGCCGAGCTCCCGAGGCCGAGCTTCCGAGGCCGAGCTCCTGAGGCCAAGCTACCAAGGCCGAGCTCCCAAGACCGAGCTCCCGAGGCCGAGCTACAGAGGCCGAGCTCCAGAGGCCGAGCTCCACAGGCCGAGCTCCCGAGGATGAGCTCCAGAGGCCGAGCTCCCTAGGCCGAGCTCCACAGGCCGAGCTCCACAGGCCGAGCTCCCGAGGACGAGCTACAGAGGCCGAGCTCCAGAGGCCGACCTAGAGAGGCCAAGCAACAGAAGCCGAGCTCCACAGGCCGAGCTCCAGAGGCCGAGCTCCACAGACCGAGCTCACGAGGACGAGCTACAGAGGCCGAGCTCCACAGGCCGAGCTCCCAAGGCCGAGCTCCCGAGGCCGACCTTCAAAGGCCGAGCTCCACAGGTCGAGCTTCCGAGGACGAGCTACAGAGGCCGAGCTCCACAGGCCGAGCTCTACAGGCCGAGCTCCCGAGGCCGAGCTCCCGAGGCCGAGCTCCACAGGCCGAGATCCCGAGGCCGAGGTACAAAGGCCGAGCTCCACAAGCCGAGCTCCACAGGCCGAACACCATAGGTCGAGCTCCCGAGGCCGAGCTTCAAATGCTGAGCTCCACAGGCCAAGCTCCATGGGGCGACCTACAGAGGCCAACTCCACAGGCCGATCTCCACAGGCCGAACTCCACAGGCCTAGCAGGCCGAGTTCCCGAGGCCGAAGTCCAGAGACCGAGCTTCCGGGGCCTCAAAGGCCTCAAAGGACCAACTCCACAGACCGAGCTCCAAAGGCTGATCTCCACAGGCCGAGCTTCACAGGCCGAGCTCCCGAGGCCGAGCTCCACAGGCCGAGCTCAAAAGGGCGAGCCCCCGAGGCCGAGCTCAGCTTCGAGAGCTCGGCCTCAACAGCTCGGCCTCGGGAGCTTGGCCTCGGGAGCTTGGCCTCGGGAGCTCGGACTCTGGAGTTCGGCCTTTGGAGCTCGGCCTTAGGAGCTTGGCCTATGGAGCTCAGCCTGTGGAGCTCGAACCGTGGAGCTCGGCCTGTGGAACGAGGGCTGTGGAGGTGGGCCTGTGGAATGAGGCCTGTGGAGGTGGGTCTGTGGAGCTCGGCCTCGGGAGCTCGGCCTCTGCAGCTTGGCCTCTGTAGCTCGTCCTCGGGAGCTCGGCCTCTGAAGCTCGGCCTCGGGAGTTTGGCCTCGGGAGCTCGGCTAGTAGAGCTCGGCCTGTGGAACTCGGCCTCTGGAGCTCGGCTTTGGGAGCCCGACCTCTCGATCTCGGGACCTGGAGCTCGGCCTCTGGAGCTCAGCCTGTGGAGGTGGGCCTGTGGAGCTCGGCCTGTGGAGCTCGGACTATGGACATCGGCCTGTGGAACTCGGCCTCGGGAGGGCGGCCTCGAGAGCTCGGCCTCGGGAGCTTGGCTTCGGGAGTTAGGCCTCTTGAGCTCGGCCTCTGGAGCTCGGCCTCTGGAGCTCGGCCTCTGGAGCTCGGCCTCGGGAACTCGGCCTTTGGAGATCGGCCTCTGGAGCTCGGCTTTTGGAGCTCGGCCTATGGAGCTCAGCCTTTGGAGCTCGGCTTCGAGAACTCGGCCTCAAGAGCTCGGCCTCGTGAGCTCGGCCTTGGGAGCTCGGACTCTGGAGTTCGGTCTTTGGAGTTCGGCCTTTGGAGCTTGGCCTTTGGAGCGCAGGCTGTGGAGCTCGAACCGTGGAGCTCGGCCTGTGGAACGAGGGGTGTGGAGGTGGGCCTGTGGAACGAGGCCTGTGGAGGTGGGCTTGTGGAGCTCGGCCTCGGGAGCTCGGCCTCTGTAGCTCGGCCTTTGTAGCTCGTCCTCGGGAGCTCGGCCTCTGAAGCTCGGCCTTGGGAGCTCGGCCTTCGGAGCTTGGCCTCGGGAGCTCGTCTAGTAGAGCTCGGCCTGTGGAACTCGGCCTCTGGAGCCTGGCCTCTGGAGCTTGGCATCTGGATCTCGGGACCTGGTGCTCGGCTTCTGGAGCTCGTCCTGTGGAGCTCGGCCTGTAGAGCTCGGCCTGTAGACCACGGCCTGTGGAGCTCGGCCTGTGCAGCTCGGCTTGTGGAGCTCGGCCTTTGGAGCTCGGACTGTGAAGCTCAGTCTCGGGAGCTCGGCCTCTGGAGCTCGGCCTCAGGAGCTCGTCCTGTAGAGCTCGGCCTCGGGAACTCGGCCTCGGGAGCTCGACCTCTGGAGCTCGGCCTCTGGAGCTCGGCCTCTGTAGCTCGGCCTGTGGAGCTCGGCCCCTGTATCTCGGCCTCGGGAGCTCGGCCTCCTGAGCCGGGCCTGTGGGGCTTGGCTGCGGGAGCTCGGCCTGTGGAACTTGGCCTCTGGAGCTCGGCTTTAGGAGCTCGGCCTATGGAGCTCGGCCTTTGACGCTCGGCCTATTGAGCTCAGCCTGTGAAGTTCGGCCTTGTGAGCTCATACACTGGAGCTCGGCCTGTGGAGCTCAGGATCTGGAGCTCGGCCTCTGGAGCTCGGCCTCTGGAACTCGGCCTGTGGAGCTCGGCCTTTGGAGCTCGGCCTTTGGAGCTCGGCTTGTGGAGCTCGAACCGTGGAGCTCGGCCTTTGGAACTAGGCCTGTGGAGGTGGGCCTGTAGAGTTCGGCCAGTGGAGCTCGGCCTTTGGAGCTCGGCCTGTGGAGCTCGTCCTGTGGAGCTCGGCCTCTGAAGCTCGGCCTTGGGAGCTCGGTCTCGGGAGCTTAGCCTCGGGAGCCCCGGTAGTAGAGCTTGGCTTGTGGAACTCGGGCTCTGGAACTTGGCCTCTGGAGCTCGGCCTCTAGATCTTGGAATCTGGAGCTCGGCCTCTATAGCTCGGTCTCGTGAGCTTGGCCTCGTGAGCTCGGCCTCATGAGCTCGGCCTCGGCTTCTGGAGCTCGGCCTTTGGAGCTCGGCCTTTGGAGCTCTGCCTGTGGAGCTCGGCCTGTGGAGCTCGGCCTGTGGAGCTTGGCTTGTGGAGCTCGCCCTTTGGAGCTCGGCCTGTGGAGCTCGGCCTGTGGAGCTCGGCCTGTGGAGCTCGGCCTGTGGAGCTCGGCCTGTGGAGCTCGGCCTCTGGAGCTTGGTCTGTTGAGCTCGGCCTGTGCAGCCCTGCCTCGGGAGCTCGGCCTCTTGAGGTCGGGCTTGGGAGCTCGGCCTTTGGATCTCGACCTTTGGAGCTCGGCCTCTGGAGCTCGGCCTATAGAGCTCGGCCTTTGGAGCTCGGCCTCTGGAGCTAGGCCTGTGGAGCTTGGCCTGTGGAGCTCGGCCTGTGGAGCTCGGTCTCTGGAGCTTGGCCTCTGGAGCTCGGTCTCTGGAGCTCGGCTTGAGGAGCTCGGCCTGTGGAGCTCGGACTGTGGAGCCCGGCCTCGAAAGCTCGGCCTGGTGAGTTCGACCTCGGGAGCTGGGTTTCGAGAGCTCGGCCTCAGGAGCTCTACCTCGGGAGCTCGGCCTCTGTAGCTCGGCCTGTGGAGCTCGGCCTCTGTAGCTCGGCCTCGGAGGTCAGACTCGGGAGATCTCGTGAGCTTGGCCTCGTGATCTCGGCCTCTTGAGATCGGCCTCGGCTTCTGGAGCTCAGCCTTTGGAGCTCGGCCCTTGGAGCTCGGCCTGTGGAGCCAGGCTTGTGGAGCTCGGCCTGTAGAGCTTGGCCTGTGGAGCTCGGCCTTTGGAGCTCGGCCTGTGGAGCTCGGCCTCTGGAGCTCGGCCTCTGGAGCTCGGCCTGTTGAGCTCTGCCTGTGTAGCCCTGCCTCAGGAGCTCGGCCACGTGAGCTCGGCCTTGGGAGCTCAGCCTATGGAGCTCGGCCTCTGGAGCTCGTCCTGTGGAGCTCGGCCTGTAGAGCTTGGCCTGTAGAGCTCGGCTTGTGTAGCTCGGCCTCTGGAGCTCGGCCTGTGGAGCTTGGCCTGTGGAGCTCGGCCTGTGGACCTTGGCCTGTGGAGCTCGGCCTGTGGAGCTCGGTCTCTGGAGCTTAGCCTCTGGAGCTCGGTCTCTGGAACTCGGCCTGTGGAGCTCGGCCTGTTGAGCTCGGACTGTGGAGCTCGGCCTCGAGATCTCGGCCTGGTGAGTTCGACCTCAGGAGCTCGGTTTCGGGAGCTCGGCCTCGGCAGCTCTTCCTCGGGAGCTCGGCCTCGGGAGCTCGGCCTCTGTAGCTCGGCCTGTGGAGCTTGGCCTCTGTAGCTCGGCCTCGGGAGCTCGGCCTGTGGAGCTTGGCCTCTGGAGCTCGGCTTTGGGAGCTCGGAATCTGGAGCTCGGCCTATGGAACTCGGCCTTTGGCGCTCGGCCTATTGAGCTCAGCCTATGGAGCTCGGCCTCGTGAGCTCATACTCTGGAGCTCGGCCTCGGGAGCTCGGCCTGTGGAGCTCGGCCTATGGAGCTCGGCCTCTGGAACTCGATCCTTGGAGCTCGGCCTTTGGAGCCCGGTCTTTGGAGCTCGGCCTGTGGAGCTCGAACCGTGGAGCTCGGCCTTTGGAACTAGGCCTGTGGATGTGGGCCTGTTCAGTTCGGCCTGTGGATTTCGGCCTGTGGAGCACGGTCTGTGGAGCTCGGCCTCGGGAGCTCGGCCTCTATAGCTAGTCCTCGGGTGCTCGGCCTCTGTAGCTCACCCTAGGGAGCTTGGCCTCGGGAGCTTGGGCTCGGGAGCTCGGCTAGTAGAGTTCGTCCTGTGGAACTCGGCCTCTGGAGCTTGGCCTCTGGAGCTCGGCCTTTGGATCTCGACCTCTGAAGCTCGGCCTCTGGAGCTGGGCCTGTGGAGCTGGGCCTGTGGAACTCGGCCTTTGGAGCTCGGGCTGTGGAGCTCGGCCTATGGAGCTCGGCCTATAGAGCTCTGCCTGTGGAGCTCGGCCTGTGGAGCTCGGCCTGTAGATCTCGGCCTCTGGAGCTCGACCTCCGGAGCTCGGCCTTTTGAGCTTAGCCTGTGCAGCCCTGCCTCGGGAGCTCGGCCTCGTGAGCTCGGCCTTGGGAGCTCGGCCTATGGAGCTCTGCCTGTGGAGCTCGTCCTGTAGAGCTCGGCCTGTAGATCTCGGCCTGTGGAACTCGGCCTGTGGAGCTCGGTTTCTGGAGCTTGGCCTGTGGAGCTCGGCCTGTGGAGCTCGGGGTGTGGAGCTTGTACTGTGGAGCTTGGCCTCGGGAGATCTGCCTCGGGAGGTCGGCCTCGGGACCTTTCCCTCTGTAGCTCGGCCTGTGGAGCTCGGCCTCTGTAGCTTGGCCACAGGAGCTCGGCCTCGGGAGATCGGGCTCGGGAGCTCGGCATGTGGAGCTTGGCCTCGGGAGCTCGGCCTCTGGAGTTCGGCCTCGGGAGCTCGGCCTGAAGAGCTCGGCCTATGGAGCTCAGCTTATGGAGCTCGGCCTATGGAGCTCGGCCATTGGAGCTCGGTTTCGGGAGCTCGGCCTCTGGAGCTCGTTCTCGGTAGCTCGGCCTCGGGAGCTCGGCCTTTGGAGCTCGGCCTCTGGAGCTCGGCCTTGGGGGCTCGCCCTTTTGAGCTCGGCCTGTGGAGCTCGGCCTCGGGAGCTTGGCCTGTGGAGCTCGGCCTGTGGAGCTCAGCTTTTGGAGCTCGGCCTGTGGAGTTGGGCCTTTGAGGCTCGACCTCGGGAGTTTGACCTCGGGAGATCGGCTTCTGGACTTCGGCCTCGGGAACTCGGCCTCGGGAACTCGGCCTGTGTAGCTAGGCCTGTGGAGTTCGGCCCTTGGAGCTCGGCCTCGTGAGCTCGGCCAAGAAACGCTTTCACATAACCTGCAATCAAGAACTAGGAAACCATGAACAACTAAATACACTTTTCCTTCCTTTTTATGAAAAATTTCATAGTATTGTTAACCTACTCAAAAAATTGAATATCAAAGTAGCCTTTAAATATGACCACACCATTAAGAAAACTTTAATTAAGAACAGCCCTCCTAACAACAATGGTGTGGTCTATAAAATTCCTTGCCAGGATTGTAATAAATTGTATATTGGACAAACTGGGGAAAAACTTGGAAACAAGGATTTCCCAACATAAATATAGTGTGAGATCTGCCCAGGAAAACAATGCGTTATTCCAACATAAATCATTATACAACCATCATATTGATTGGTCTAAGGCAATTTTAGCTAAAGGAAAAAGCTTGCAAGAAAGAAACATATTAAAATCTTGATTGATATCAGGCACGTTTGACAAAAATGTAAACTTAAGCTATGGTCATTTTAAATGTGATAAATTGATAACCCAAATGGTCACCGAGATCTTTCCACCAGATTGACCCTTATGTGTGGGTCAGGTCGATAGGGGTAAGGTCATCCCACCCTCCTCACATTGTATTGTCTCCCCCCTCCCCCCCTATGGTTGCCACCTGATGCTTCTATTTAAAACCCCTACTCTGTATCTGTCATTTAGTCTGAAGATGTAATATACGAAAGTACTTACTGTCTACAAGTTTCCTTTCTCCTCTGGTTATTTTGCATATATGTATATATATATATATATATATATATATATATATATATATATATATATATATATATATATATATATATATATATATATATTACATATGTGATATCTATTACAGCGCACATCTTAGAATGGGTAATTTTATTGTATTATATATCATAGTCTGGGTATTTTTCATAAATACCCATTTGTTTAAAATGAAAAAAGGACTATAATACAAGCACACACACACACACACACACACACACACACACACACACACACACACACACACACACACACACACAAACACACACACACACACACACACATATATATATATATATATATATATATATATATATATATATATATATATATATATGTATGTATGTATACCTCTTCTTTTCATTCGTTTGGTTTTCTTCGTCCATTCCATCTACCTTCCCGTACCACATCTTTAGGTTCTTGTCTGCTTTCTGAATTCACGTTTAAGTTTTTTTTTTCTTTTTTTTACATTTTCTTTCCCTTCTTTTACATTTTCTCCCCCTCCTCCTCCTCCTCCTCCTCCTCCTCCTCCTCCTTCTCTTCCTCCTCTTTTTCCTTGTCCTCCATCTCTTCCTTCTCCTCTTCCTATTCCCTCTCCTCTTCCTTCTCTTCCTCCTCCTCCTTCTCCCACTCCTCCTTTCCCTCCTCTATCTCCTTCTCCTCCTCTTCATCCTTCTCCTCAACCTCCTCTTCCTTCTCCTCCTCCTTCTCCTCCTCTTCCTCCTCTTCCTCCTCCTTCTCAACCTCCTCCTTTTCCTTCCTCTTCTTCGCCTCCTCCTCCTTCTTTTCCTTCTCGTCTTCCTCCTCCTCCTCTTCTTTCTCCTCCTCCTCCTCCTTCTCTTCCTTCACCACCACCTCTTCCTTCTTCTTCTCCTCCTTCACTTCCGTGCAACCAACCGTTGCAGATGTATAACTTATTGTTGCCTATTGTATTTCTACATACAATAGTACGCTGACAAGGAAGATGATGCTTCGTAAGTAGAATTGTATTAATACAATAACAACAACTAAAGATGTATTTGCATGTTTCTGATACGGTCTGTGTCTAGGAGACGAAAAGAAGAGAGAGAGAGAGAGATAGAGAGAGAGAGAGAGAGAGAGAGCGAGAGATAGTGAGATAGACAGGTAAATAGATACATAGGCAGATATATATATATATATATATATATATATATATATATATATATGTATATGTATATGTATATATATATATATATATATATATATATATATATGTATATATATATATATATATATATATATATATATAAATATATATATATATATATGGGGGGGTAGTGAATGGATAGGGGGTCCCTCACCCTTTTCCTTTGTGAACTCCCCTATCCCTATTCTTCATATTTGCTACCCTACTCTCCTTTTTCACCATCTTTCTCTAATACTTGTTAAGGAAGGTTCTGGTATCCTGGTGCCTCCCAAGCTACATGTCTGAACCCAGTCAAGTGGGGATGGATACCGCGAGGTCACTACTCCCTGCGAGGGCCGAAAGCTCACCGACTGGGAAATGCATGTTTGCGAGGCAGGTACTAGGCTACCGATTTCCTTTCTCCCTAGCCAGTACACATGCAGAGTGACTACGCCGGACCCATCCTAAATGGGACAAAACAAAAGAGGACAAACTTCCGGGTTGACAAAGTCTCTAACTCGCCTCCGAGACCCTGCATGTGTAAATAGTCGTTTCTGGAACTTCTCGACTCTGCAGAGACTTTTCTTTTATTGCTTGAGGCATCAGGCAACTGCAGTATCTTCTTCTATGTACTGATCCATCCTTCTCAATATATGGTGTGGCTTATAAATATATACGATCATGGCGGCTGTTGACGCTACACATTCTAAACCCCCACCACTACCTGATCCTCCTCCTAAAGCCCCCGATCCCTCTCCTAACATTGCCACCCCAGGAGTAGGAGCTCCTAAAAAAAACGAAGATATCCTGCTATGTACTGTACCAAATGGAGACGAGAGAATTCTTTATATTAATTCTCTCCCCTCAGACTTGAATTGTTACAAATTTTTGGAGATGTTTGGAAAGTTCGGAGAAATGAAAGTTATAAAGTATTGTGAAACTAGAAATTTTGAATCTTGGAGAATATGGATAGAATTTGCTTCTCATAAGGGTGCTGTTAATGCTTTTAAGCATACATCTTCGGAGAGCTTAAAATGCAATTTAATTAAAAAAATTCCCCACAATATTAATGTGGAAATATTTTATCCAGATAGAGCTAATGAGGAAAGAACAGAAAGAAGTGCTGAAAGGACACCTCTACCTGCCAGGTGGCTAATTGTTTCAACAAATTCAGAATTTCGTAATATCTTCCATTTCAAAAAATATTTGAGATCAATGGTAGGAACAATTAATAACTCCGATATTACCAGATTCGGAAAGAACAGATTTTTGGTTTCTAAAAGGTCTTATAGACAAGGGCACATGATTTCTAAACTTAAAAACACAGATATAATAAAAGAGGTCAAACCACACTATAATTTTAGTTATGCCAAGGGAGTAGTTTTCAGTCAAGATTTATATGACCTGTCTGATGAGGAACTACTTGAAATGTATGATGATAAAATTTGGACATTTGTCAAGGTACCATAGTCAAAAATGAGTATTTTTACATTTAAAAATGATCAAATTCCAGAATATATATACATTGACAGAGAAAGATTTCATGTCAGAACTTTTAAGCATAGACCACTACAATGCTTCAAGTGTTTTGGCTATGGTCACTCATCAAAGGTATGCACAAAAGATCAGCTATGTGCAACCTGTTCATTACAAAAACATAAAGATGATTGTTCTAATCCTACATTATGTATAAATTGTAAAGGAAATCATAGTGCTAGATATAAAGAATGTGAGTCATCTAAAAAGAAAAAAGCAGCTATAGAGAAAGCTCAAGCAGAACATCTAAGCATTGGCCAGGCAAAAAGACTTCTGTTCAGTAGACCTCAATATAGTGATGTTCTAAAAATGGAAATTCAATTAAGAATCAACCTATAAAATCCAATCCCAATCCAAAACTTCAGCCTTCCCCCTCTGAGCTTGAAGTGCATTCAACTTCTCAGACTTCATCTCAGAAAGCTCCTTCGTCCCCTCTCCAGGGGACTCCAAAGGCCTCTCAGAAGGCCTCTCAGGCAGCTATACTGCCTGATCTGGGTAATTCCCAGAATGACACCTTGATCAAAACCCCTCTCCAGGGGACTTCTCAGGCCTTACTAAAGACCTCCCAGGCAGCTTTACCGCCTGATCTGGGTAATTCCCAGAATAACCCCTTGTCCAAAACCCCTCTCCAGGGAACTTCTCAGGCCTCACGAAAGACCTTTCAGACAGCTTTACCACCTGATCTGGATAACTCCCACAATGACACCTTGATCAAAGCAACTCGTATAGCTCAGGTGCAAGATGTGGAGATGGAGCCTCAAAGACAAAGGAGACCCAGTACTCCCTCACCATCAAATAAATCTTCACATCAAGGTAGGACACCAAAGAAAGGAAATAGTAGAACTCTCGAAAACCTGTCATATTCCTCTACAAAACATAAACCGAATCTTCCCAAAACAAACTATTCCATACCTGGAAAACCAAATAAAGAACCATCCAATAACAAATAATGGCCCTATTTCAATGGAACATGCGAGGTTTCCATTCAAATAGAGAACAGCTCCGGGTTCTTTTTAAAGAACAATTTAGCCGCCATTTGTCTACAAGAAACTAAACTGGGCAATGTTATACCTAACTGTGGACACAACTTTACATTCTACAAATCTCCACCTCCTGTAGGTGAACGTGCTCATGGTGGCACAAGTATTATTTTGACCAAGTCATTACCACAAAAAGCTGTACAATTAAACACGATATTACAAGTTTGTGCAACACAAATCTTCATTAATAAATGGATCATTTTGTGCTCCCTATATCTAGAACCTGACTTAGAATCTCGATTAGTGGACAGAGATGGTAATCCAAGGTAATTAGAAGTTAACGATTTACAATCACTTTTAAACCAGCTACCTCAACCTTTCATTTTAATGGGGGATTTTAATGCAAAGCATACATTATGGGAAGAAAATAGATGCGACCATCGTGTACTTTTAATTGAAGAACTACTAGACTATAACGATATAGTTTTAATGAACGATGGTTCCCCCACAGGGTTTGATGTAGTCCACAACTCCAATTCTGCAATTGATCTTACAATATGCTCATCATCTTTAAGATTAGATTATCAGTAGTCAGTGGATGATAATCCCTATGGAAGGGACCATTTTCCTATACATCTTAAGTATGTCCAAAATATACCCTCCCCATGTTTGCCCAAATGGAAGACAAAGGAAGCAAATTGGCAACACTATGAAAGATCCACCAAGGTCACTCGTAAAACTAATGATTTCCCTAGTCCTTCAGGTGCTTACGAATATCTAACTAGTATAATGACTGGAGGAGCTATGCTATCAATTCCCAAAACAACAGGGAAACCTCGACGTCCACTGATACCATGGTGGAATAGTAATTGTGCCTTGAGCAGAAAAATTACTAGAGCCTGTTACAAACGTTATCGAAGACGTCCAATCCTGATAAACAGGTTGATATACAAGAGAAACCTTGCTAAACAAAAGCAAAATTTCAAAGAAGCAAGGAGAGAGACGTTCATAAGATACATATCAGAATTAAAGTATAATTCCCCACTTATTTTAGTTTGGGACAGAATACGCAAACTATCAGGGAAATTTTCCCCCTCCCCCCTGCCCATTCTAAAATTCAACTTAGTTGTTATATCAGATACAAGAGAAGTGGCAGAGGCATTTGCACAGCACTACTCAAATATCTCAAGTGCCAGTCACTACTCCCCTGAATTCCACAGTATAAGGAACACAACTGTAAGAGGCCGGTAGTTGTACGAATGGAAATGAGCTTGGGAAACACTAGGGCATTAGAATGCTGACTCAACAATTCAGACTCGACGCCTGCTTGCCTGCTGTTTGATAACATCCAAGGCGTCGTTCTGTCTATGTAAGCACACCGACGGTGGTGACCGTTTTATAATTGATGATGTAATCAAAACTCTGTAAGCGCAGGTTAGCTTCGTTTGACTAATGCTGAGGTAAACGATATTGCTAGTGGCATTGCAATGGCTTTCCGGATTGGAGCAAGGTGGAGAAAGAGAAAAAACTATTGGTGCATGAATTCAAAGTCACGCCCATAAGGAGTGACATTTATATGAGAAGTCAGAGGAGATTGGATTAGAAAAATTAGTGACGTCAGACGAAGGTAGCTTAGCGTAGGATACGGGGATCTCGGGAGACGATGTGGGGAGACGAGAGAGAGAGAGATCCTGAGTGTAACAAGACTGTGAAATTACAGTGAAAGAAGAAAAGTACAATTTCTTTACCCCAGGACTGATTTGAAGTACATGACAAGAACTAGGCAAGGGCCCTAATGCACTTGGAAACTAGTGAGACTAAAGGAAACTAGGCATGGGGCCTACTGCTTAAAAAGTACTGGAAAACTACTGGATACTTATAAGAAAAGACGTGAGGGGAAATTAAGTGACTACTAACAGAATAGAGGGAGAGGTCTGACAGTGGTGACAGTGACTACAAGGGGAGGTGAAAACAACAGTAGTTACTCCGCCTGCTTGCACTACTGCTGAGGCATATAACACTCCATTTAAAATCATCGAATTTGAACATGCCTTATCTTTATCTTCACCAACAGCACCTGGAGAAGATGATATCACATATGCAATGATTTCCTATCTACCTCGGGAGTCTAAAAAATTCTTTATTGATGTTTTGAATGAATTTTGGTGTTCAGGAACCTCTTATAAGTTGTGGAAAAACTCTGTTATAGTTCCATTTTTGAAACCTGGAAAAGACCCTAGTGATCCCAAAAGTTACAGACCTATAGCTCTTACCAGCTGTATTGTTAAGATCTATGAACGAATGGTGAATATTCGTTTGGTGTGGCTCCTAGAATCAAAGAATTTATTATCAGAGAGGCAATATGGCTTCCGCAAAAACAGAAGTACTTTGGATCCCCTATTATATCTCACACGTGAGATACAAAATGCTTTTGCAATCCGAAATCAGACCATTGCAGTGTTCTTCGATTTGGAAAAAGCTTTTGACACTACCTGGAGAGCCGGTATTTTAAAACAGCTAGCAGATTGGAATATCGGTGGCAATATGTTTAACTTTGCCAAAGATTTTTGATCAAATCTATTGTTAAAAGTGCGAATAGGCTCTAGCCTATCATCAGAATATCTACAGGAAGAAGGTATTCCACAAGGAAGTGTCCTTAGCCCAACCTTCTTTAGTGTTGCCATTAATGGCAACAACTCCCTGTCGGAGTAATTGGCCAACCATTCGCATATGATATTGTTTTTATATGTAGTAAATCTACTGCAGTTGAAGCCTGTATCAAAATTCAGAATGCAATTAATGCTGCTACTAAATGGGCAAATGATAAAGGATTGAAATTCTCTACCGAAAAAACTAAAGCTATACGCTTTTGCAGAACACAAAAAAAGGGAAGTAATCC